>NW_013546644.1:0-6942 GCF_000760515.2 Mitosporidium daphniae
TAACAGATAGCCTATCTCTAAAATAGGATTCGAAATGTTCTTTTTCATCTGATTCCCACAGCTCAAGACCGGTGGAAGTCATGCCAGGAATAATAAAGACCGGATGTTTTGCCTTGAAGTCAAAGTGCTTTGCAATTCCCCCCGGAGTCGAGCTAAGCGGTACATCCTGTTCTTTAGCGGTATATTGGCTATCTGTTAACCAATATAACATGGCTTTAGATATTGGAGTAGGTAGCTTGTCAAACAAGCCACTGTACATGTCATCGGACAGTAGGAACGAAAAGGGGTGGTCGTTATTTTTGGATGCACCCTTGAAAAACGGAAGGATAAAGATTCCCATAAAGCATCCCAATAATGCAGACATTAATAAAAGCCTTTTGGAGAATTTCTTAATGATTAGAGGTGGTGGCTCAGAGTAGGCAGGTATCTCAGGCACATTAAAATTTTGCATCTTGTCTGCAGTCTTTTCTGGGGCGCAATCCAAATCTTCCTGGGCACCGAGAGGATTGTAACTCATCGAAATTTAAAAAACTCAACTCGGAGAAATTCCATTTCTAATGTTGCGTGTAACCCTAACCACAATTTTCAAATTCACAAAACATCAGCATCAGCTGAGTGCGGGCCTGAAACAGAGGCTTTTTAACTCTTTTTGCGTCTTGCTTAGTATCAAATCAAGCTTCTGGGAAAGGCCCAAGTCAGATAAATTATTGTTCCTGTGAACTCCCAATGAAAAAGAAAAATTGACATTATTGGGATGTAATAGCGTATTCAATTGATGTTTAAAATAGGAGCTAACTGGGGTGCCAGAGTATATGCCCATCAATGGAGCCAATAAATTGGAATTTTTCAAGCGGTTTGGTACCGAGGTGTTTCCGTCTAAAAGTTCCATACTCTGCTCAACATACCGACAATATTCTTTCACAACCGCCACTCTTTTCTCATTGATCAGTTGATACTTGAGTTGGTCAGGTGTTTTGTCCAAGCTTAGAGAAAGAGCATATAGAATCATTGGATTATCATACAAAGATCTGCCAATCATGATATTCCCAGAAAAGCTTTGAAGATGGTGTTCGATTTCAGAGACACACTTAATATCGCCATTGATCGAAAATGAGGTGCAAGGAAAGACGCTCGCAATTTTATATACAAAGTCATAATTTATGGGAGGAATCGTTCTATTCTGTTTTGGAGAAAGTCCTTGAAGCCACGCCTTCCTTGCATGCACATCTATGGAAATTTTGTCTGATGGCCCAATTTTTGCAATAAACGCCTTGAAAAATTCAAACGAATCGTTGTAATCAATGCCTGTGCGACATTTTAGCGAAAAAGAGCACATTGGAAGAGAGTCTGCGGCATTCATGATGATCTTAGATACCAATCTAAATACATGCCATACGAGCTTACTCTGGATTGAGCATCAATGCAGCTCCGGAAGATGCAGAGCACGCAATCTTGGTGCTTGGACATCCGCAGTTTAAATTAAAAGAGGCATATCCAAAATCATTGTAAAGACGCTTACAGGCGTCAAGAAAGTCGGGTGCAGAGTTGGAGGCAATCTGGACAACTGTTTTAGCATCCCATTTCCCTAAAAAGGACTCCAGATTTTCGGTACAAGCATCTAAGGCAATCAAAAAAAGACCCAAAATTTTACTTTGTCCACGAGCATTTCGGTATACAAAACCGGCATTTCATGAACGAGTCGCACTAGTCTTCGTGCATTTGCAGTGGAAACGGCAACCATTGGAGCAGCAAGAATTCTGTTCATTTTAATAAAAAATTAATTATTCATGAATGTTGGGCTTCCAACCTTCTGCGARCTTGAGTTCCGTCATTTCGCACGGCGAATTTGAGCTCATAAAAGATGAAATATTTTCTTTGAAAGTGTCTATCAAGGCAATTTTTCTCGCTGGAGAATYCAGGTCGAGCAAAGCAGATTTGGGCCTTTCTAGATTCTATTCAAGCGAAAAAGTTGCCAATTTTCGGCTGAGTAAAGGTTCCTCCAAGCGCTCGGTTCTTCTTTGTGTCTGGGGCATATTGAACGCGCTAAAAGACCTTTCTAATGCCTCCTCAAATATCTCAATGGCAACTGACATTGCTACATTGCTAATTTATCAAATTGACAGCTTTGTGGCTCTCATAGAAAGCTCGAGTGTGGTAAATGCTCCAGCCTTGGTGCTTGAAATGCTGCTTTTGTTTGCAAAGCTTGGATCGACTCTTTTTTTTTTGGCAGATGTTCTGCAGCTCAGTTGCATAGAATCTTTTGCGTTCAAATTTTTCAAAACCTTGTTACTTCGGCTTTCCCCCATATGGTTGAAAGGCAACCAGAAATGGACAGGCAATTATCTGCACCACTCTTACGTGTCCATTTTCAAGTCGCTTGACAAAATTTTTTGGGGCCTGTCGATAGGCATTGTTCTTTTGTTAAACTTGGATTTCCAAGAGCTTCTTCAAATTTGGCTGGAGCGTTCGCTGAAAACAGATATGTGGAGACCATCAAATTACCTAGCCAAGGAGATTGATTTCCAGGAAATAGGGATTTCCTCGCCACTAGAGTGCATCTATCTGTGGCTATCAATCGCACCAAAGATGTTCATGAACACGCTGTTGTCATCCTCGATCTGGGAAAATCGGTTTAAACAGGCCGTTTTGCTCAACGACGAAATTGCGATCAAATACACCTTGGAGGATGTCATTTGGAATCCGTTTATATATGTATCTATCTCATGGTCGCTCGCCATTTCAAAACAGCAGCATTCATATTGGACTGACGGTGGAGGCTCTTATTTCCTGCAGCATTTGTATGCTCTCTTTGCAAAACTTGACGGCAACAATGGGTCCAAATTTTCGTTGTGTTGGCAACTTTTGCTTGCAAATTCGCTCAAATTGATCTCCATAGTTGGGGCCTTTCCAAATGATTTGTTTTTTTGGTTTTTTGAAATCCATGCACATAGGATAAGAAAAAGAGAAACGAACTGCCTAGAATTTGAAATGGAGGATTCGCAATTTCTTTCTCTTTTACGAATTCACTTTTCTAATATTGACTTGGCAGCTCAACCCCACTCTCTGATTACGAAAATGCTTCTACTGCTTCCCCGGTCAAAGTTCACAGGCCTTGATACAGATTTATCTGAAAAAAAGGCTGTCTTTTGGCTGAATGTAATTAACCTTCTTGGGAGGAAGTGCATTTTTTCGCAAAAGGATGGAAACGGACTGTCCGATTCAATTGTATATTCCATTCATCATTCGTTCTGCAGGCTTTTTTTGCCTTGCAAAACCGAATTTTGCTTTCAGGTTTTAGCGGACCTTTCTCAATCATCCTCACTTGATGCTGGGTGTATAAAGCAGTTTTTTGATTGCCAAAATGCTAGTAGACGAAGCTTATTCATAAATACAGCCTTAGAACAGTTGGTATACTTTTATGAGCAACTTAAAGCGATGCCACTTGTTTCTTCAAAAGAGCAGATCACTCATGCTTTTTTCAAGCCAAGCGAAAAATGTGCCGAGCAAACTCTGCTAAGGTCAAAATATTGTCGCTTCTTTTACGTATTTTTTGATGCTCTCTGCAGGTGGGAGTTTCCAACGCTAAGCCTTGTTTTGTCGAATTTAGACGTTTTCATGGGCGTTATAGAGCTTTTGTTCAAGTGTGACAAAAAAAGCTATCTAATGGCAATCAAGGGCGTGGGTACCCTTTTTACCCGTGTTCTTTCCTTTTTCCCAGACTATGTTTGTTGGGAGCCCATGGAACTACCTTTTGACCTCTCCAAACAGGCGCCATTTGTTGCGATAGCCATGAAACTATTCTGCGAGTCTCGGTCCTCCATATCGGTTTCTTTTTTTTGCATTTATTTTAGAAAGCTTGCGCCTCGATCAGCAACTTTGTCACGAACAGACTCGGTGAAGGCCCTTTAAATTCCGAAGAAATATCTTTTCTGTCGGCATTGGCGTCAAGTTTTGTGCGGCTTCTTTCCTTTTCATCATTTCAGGTGTTAAAATGCTACCATTAATCAATCGTAGGAAGCTAGATGTCTTGTCAAGGCCGTTGGCATCAACTCTATATGGTTTACAAAGTGTACAAACAGTGGTTCGTTGATTGGAAGCTCGTTCCATAGAGCTTATTGTTATCGATTTACTAGCCTTTATTTGAGATTTGAGCCTAGTTTAGGAACAAATGAATCCGTGCTGGGGCTTGTTGAGGCATTGAAGCTATGGGTGGTCTCAATGCTTGAAATTAAAGATGCACATCTTATATGCAAGGATTTTGCCAAATGCATCTTATTTAGAGCACGGCAAATATCCAGCATCAACCTTGTTTCCAAACAAAATCGAGACCAACCAGCAAATTTCGCTGGCCACGACGATGAGGATGATTTTGACACACAGTTTGAAAGAGACTTGCTCAATTTGCCTGAAATACAGAATTCCCCGTCTTTTACACAAGAGCCCCACCTTGAGCGCTCAACGATAAAAAAAAATTCCGCAGGCAAAGAACTAAAACCAGATTGCGATGAAAAGACCGCTCTGATAAAAGGTTAATTTGAGCACTTATTCCTTAGAAGTATTTTATGCCATTCGATCCGCTGTCGATCCGATTGTGGTATCGGATCTTTTTAGAGACTGCTTGAATCTGTATTATGACTTTCGAGCAGAGTTAGGCCACTCCCCGGATACCGCTGGTGTCAAAGCTTTCGATGCGTTTCAGATAAAGTTTTTGGCCATCATTTTGGATTCTTTCGGCAACTTGGTGTCGTCGCTTCCAAATAGCGTTACAGAAACCACGGCAAAAATGTTTGATAGCCTACAGTCCTCTGTATCAAGGTAAATTTTGGCCATCTCAGTAGTAGCCTCTCGATTGATTTTCCGTTGGCTGATTTTTTTGTGGCTGTAAGTTTGTTTTCATCCATGCCATGTTGTCCATTAAGGGAAGGAAGCTTTTTGGTGTGTGCGAAAGCCTTTGGCGTCTATTTCCCCTCCCCATCCAATGCAATCCCGAAATCGGAGTGGAATTTAATTTGTCGCAAATGGGCATCTCTCGTTTTTCAATTAAGTCGCCAAAATGTGGGTCTTTTGAGCTTCATATGTACGGAACTGTTTTTCAAAAGAGGCCTTTTGTGTCACCAAAATGCAACAACATTAAACATAGAGGGCGCCCTTTTCCTTTTTGACATCATGTCTCTCTCTCTTGGGCTGCACACAAGAAACTATACCATCACCATGCTTTTGCATGTAAAAAGCGATTCTTCGCCCATAATTTCGATTGCCAATATGCTGTCCTGCTGTGTTATCCGCTCCATTTGCCGATCCACAGATCCCTCCATTCTTAAAAGCAAACCAATCAATCTTTTTAACCACTTTTTACTTACCAAGCCGCTTCTTTTATTATGGACGCGAGTTATTTTGGTGTTTCCCCCTCTTTTTTGGAGCTCCGAGGCATTTTGGCTAATTTACTCGATTGGAAATACGTTTTCCATCGATGGTCTTAAATCGCTTCGGCATGTTGACCACCTTTCAACTCTTCGGCCTTTTGAGTTTTTCGGTTCGCATAAAATAACCGAACACGTGGCCCTTCCGACACAATCTTTGGGCCAACCAACCGAGTTTACGCAAAAGGTAGCTTTTTTGCATCACGTTATAGGAAATTACCAAATCTGTTCTTATTTTTTTAAGAACCACAATCATATCACTTTCAAGAGCTCACATGCAAAACGATCTATATGCAATCGCTGTCGATGCCTTGAAGCATTTTACGTTGTTGGTAAAGCAGCAGCATAGATCGGCAAGATGTGATCTTGCCTCACTGTATCAACAGGAAATCGAGCCGTTTTTGCCCGAATTTTCATACTTTAGGACATTTCCGGTCAGATTGTTGTAATCATGCGTGGGAGGTGCAATTTATTCTGCGTTTTCTGTACACCGCGCCAGAATTGAACTTGATCGAGCGGTGCGTGCCGTTCAAACCTTGTTGTTGTAATTAACAAATTTAATTCAAATCCCTCTTAATTTTATAAATGTAAAAGACAAAAAATTTTATACCGCCAATTTTATAATGCATTCTGAAAACACCTCTTCCCATAAGCTCGAGTCCTTTTCGGCTAATCAGAATGCCGCCATCGTTGATAATATAGGCAACATGAAGTTGAGCGAATCTTCTTGTTCTATGCTAAGTCCCGGAAGGGTCCCATTAAAAAACCAGGCCTCCTCCTCTTCACTGTTAAAATCCCCTGCAGTTAGATCATTGGCAAGTCCAACAAAATCATTACTAAACACTCCGACCAGAATCCTTCCCACATCCCCAAAGACAGATACCGCAGCGCTAAGGAGATCTCCACGCCTGTTAAGCAGGCTTATTCAGGGAATGGATATCAATACCAATGCACGAAACACCGTGCAAGATATGTCAAGCCCCAATCCCTTTGTTGATTTGGGTGCCTTCCCAAGTAAAAAGGAATCTTCCGCAAAAATCACCAATTTTGATACAATAATTAGCTCCTCGCCCCAAAAGCAAAAAAGCTTCATATCCCAACCGGATGCAAATGCAAGGCCAAACGGTGTGGTGGAAATCCCGCTGCTTTTGCCTACAGGAAAGACTCCAAGGGCTACTCGCTCTATTTCATTCCCATCTTCGGAGGAGGATGAAAAAGAGGACGACCAAGGCGGCGTTTGTGGTGAAAATAGCTTGAATTTATCAAACACAATCGAGCTATTCTCTCCCGGATTTCACGGCGAAATCGTTCATCACGCACATGGGGTGATGTCGTCGTTTGATTCTCAATCGCTGGTCGATAAGATTTCAAACGAGTTTGCAGAACCTTCCGCATGTGAATTAGAGTTTTACCAATCGGAAGAGTATGCCGATGGGATCTCTTTTGTCGCATCTCTGCCTCACGTATCAAATCTTCCCGCACATCCGTTTCATGGATCTAGTCCAGTTCTCCCCTCAATACC
>NW_013546643.1:0-6883 GCF_000760515.2 Mitosporidium daphniae
TATCGATTCCAAGATGAATGGCGTGCTTTCCTCGTCATGGACAGTTGATTCATCATTCACACCGATTGATGAATGCTCTATTTGAGAGGCGTACATGACAAGCAGGGAATTAAAATTTACTGAAATTTTAGTGATAATATTATGGTTGACGCGAAGGACAAGCTATAAAATTATTTTATTATCCCAAATGTAACAGTTATCGCAATCAGCAAAGGTGAAAAGATCGGTGGTGTTTATGCGTTGTTAATGGAATTTGAAAGTCCCAGTACAAGATTAAGATTTCTTTTGTTGCGGACATTACGTGTGCTTATTCAGATTCTTCAATTCATAATTGTGCGTCGGAAATCTTCCCAAAATTGGCTGCTAATCTAGCTTATTTTCAGGAAAAGTTACGGACCGGGCTATAAACCAAAGACACTGCTTCATTTTTAGCTAAATTGCATCGATGGGATTGCCCATCCCACAGCACATGCATGTTGGCTTTAACTTTCCAAAAATTAAAATTAAAATTTTCCACATGAAGCAACGATTTATTGGACAGGTCGTCGGAACCGCTATGAGGAAAACGGCAAAGGTGCAGGTCGAGCGGATGTGCCCGCTTCCTAATGGAAAGGTATTTTTTCCAACTCATCCTAGCAACATTTTGTAAGAAGCAAATTCCTCGCCCATGACGAACAGGAGGAAACCGTGATTGGAGACAAAGTCGCCATTGAGGCAATCAAGCCCGTCAGTAAGAGAAAAGCCTTTCAAGTGGTGGGGATCGTCCAAAGAGCAAGAAGGTTTGTTGACCCAGATACCGGGCTCACGTACACCAGCGCATGATGTTGACCATGTGGATATTGTTCATATCTGGGGAATTGTACCATGTCGATAGAGGCCAATGATAAAGCACTGATACCGTGTTATTTTCCGTATAAAGCTGTACATATGGTGCATATAGGAGCGGAAATCGGCCCCAGTATGATTTAATTTATGGATATGTACGACTAGTAATTAAGTGCTTCTGTCTCGGCAAAGGAGAGAAAGTCCGAGTCTAGGGCACTGGATACCGGCTCCGAAAATGACGGATCTGGCTTCACGCCAACAACATTTCGAAACGTCATTCTTCGCATAGCTAGCGATAAGAGAGATCACATCAATACCTGCGTGTTTAAGCACTTTTATGGGATTCTCCTTTAAGCTAAAGAGCGCATCTGAGGCAGATTTCATTCCAAGAAGATGAAGGATATTAGAAGAATCATGAGGGGACCTTACACCAAACTTTTCACTGGCTCCACTGGTAAACAAAAGGTTCCTTCCCTTGCTTGCGGAAATGAGAGATGCAGCGTTTGCCAGAAAATTTCGCAGCTTGCTTGGTGCAGACTCTCCAAACACAATTGCGTCCTGTAAAGAAATTTCAAAAAAAATTCCTCTCAAAATGGCAGCACCCACAATGGAGGGCTTCAACGGAAATGGCAGCCGTTCTTCCATTTTCAGCTTGATCACATCGACATCCAGTGTGGTGCAGGCAGTGAGTAAAGCCTTTTCGTTCAATGGCTCTACGGCAATGATATCTATATTTGAAGCGGCAGGKGACCGCTCTTGCTATGGAAAGTTACAATAGCCCCACGTACCAGTCCAATTGGAGTGCTATTGGAATCCATAACAATGGTGACCCTGCTATAAATTTTAAAAGAGCTGGGCGAGATTCCAGCCAGCGCACATTGTTCCGCTGCAACCTTAAAAACCCATTTCGGAAGCGAGGGGAGGGGGGGCGAAGTGGGGAGCTTGGCTTCAACAACCCTATTAATTGCAATTCCCTTGAATCCGGCTTTGTGATGATAAAATGCTGCTCATACCTTCAATCAACGCACCAAGTAGCAGTGGAAACTCCTTTTCCAGCTTGTTGTTGTTGCTCGCATCGCCTGCCTTGCCCTCCACGAGCCGAATATTGAGGTCGAAATAGCATCCCATTTAAAAAGGACTGTAAATTAAATTTACGCTCGTAACATTCAATTGATTGGAACGCAGCAATTGAGCCCGGGTTTTAAATTTAGCAATGTCTTGCCATAGCGAGGAGGTTTGTTTTTTGAATAGACACGGCCAGAAAATAACTGGGATCATCCACATCCCAAATCAGGCTCTGAGCAAAGATTCTTTCGTCCTTCTTTGCCATGGATTGCTGGCCCATAAAGACGCCTTTTTTATGCCAGCTTTGGCGCAAAGCCTACCTTTCATCAGCTTTCGCTTTGATTTCCCCTGCCTCCAATCCGATAATAAGTCTTTTAGATATGCCTCTTTTGATGTTCGATTCAAATTTTGATGATAGGAAGATAGTCAGGACATTTCCGAAGTAGTTGCTTTTGTATATCAAAAATACGATCTCTCAATTATTGGGCTCATTGGTCATTCTAGAGGTGGTTGCATGGGTTGATTTGATAGGAGTAAATGTATCTCTCAAGTGGATTGCATCAACTCGGCCTTCTTCACTTTGGTTTCTTGTGATGGTTGCGGGAAGATTTTACATGCCAGCTGGACCAAAAAAGCATTTAAAGGCATCGCTTGCCGCGCTTGAAGAAAAGGTTTTTTGACCATCAGCATAATCTCAATCAGTAGGGATCCTTTGAATGGAATGTTTCCATAAAAGGCAAAAATCATACGCTCGTCATTACCAAGGAAATGGTGGACAAGTTTGGCAACGCGACCCCTCTTCAAGGTATAAATTTGTAAATTTCCCTTTACCTTGGATATTGGAGTGGTGAATTCAATGTCCTTTCCTGCGCTGATTATTCACGGAACATCGGACAAGGTTTGTAGTTGAGATTCATTCCTTGAAGATGATACCAGTAAATGACGCGATTTTATTTGCCAATCATCTGACACACTCGTCACTGGTCCTGATTCCTTTTGCAGACCATCTGTTTAGGAGTGCGAATGCAGTTGAAAAAGGACAAGAAACCCACCAAGAAAAGCTTTTATCAACAATAACGGACTGGATTCTCGAGCAAAAGCCCCAGTGCGCGTCGATCGATGGCAAGGCTCTGCCCTCCGCCTCACTCTAGTGTAACCAACTAAATTGACAACTTGGCCAAAAGGCTGGTTGACCGAATATTGTTTTAATTATTTATTTGGGAATTCAGCTATATGATGGAGCAACCAAGCCTCTCCTTTAACGAATGGAGATAAGTGGGCGATTTAACTCTAATAGAGGCGGCACTGCCGGAAGGTGGCTTTGATTCTAAATCAGAGGCTGGAGCAATTTTTTCGTCTTCAATGGAGAGTGTCCTGAGACTGCATTCTAAATCAACGGGAGAGTCGCAAACCAAATCAACAGGACTTTCTTCCACCAAGTTGACAGGCGATTCGCAAGAAGGGTCCAGCACCAGATGTGTAGAGCTAAAGACGATAGACTCGTCGCTGATGTGGTAAAAAGAAGGGGCCTCATGCAGATCTTCTACTAAAATTTTTTTTTCTTCTTGTTCGGCCTCTGTATGTTTCATTTTTGGCAATGTATTTTGTGTTTGAAGCTCGCTTTCGATAAAGTCCAACATATCTGACGTCGGTGAAATAATAATTAAGTCATCCAAAGCATTAGTTTGAGGATTTACATATCCAGAAGAAATCATGGAAGTATCAACAACAACATTGATCGAGGAAGATTCAGCCACAACCAAGTCATTGTTGGCTGCTTCCACTGATAAAGGAATGATGCAGCTAGTGGTGCTTACGGGATCGAATTGACACGAGTCTGAAAGCGTCGTACAGCAAGAGGGGGAGATATCTGTAATTATGAATGGAATTTCATTTGTATTTTGAGAGCAGGGCGCATTTGGATCTGAAATGCATTCTCCGATAGATTCTTTGCAGCAAGATTCATCTTCAAGAGCCAAAATAGAACAATCAGCTTCTATCTTCGAAACCACACGTGTTGGCTCTCCAATTGGCATGGCTTTTGGCTCATCTGATGTAAGCATGGTAATCGGTTCTATGCACTCTGGAATATAAGTAGGGCAACGAGTTTCGGCAATTGGAGATCTCTGAATTTCAGCCTCAAAAATTGACTTTTGCTCTATTATTTGGGATGCAATATTTGCATTGGAGCCCACCATAGTGGAGTTGTTTTCGTGGGTAGAGGGAATTTCTTCTCGCGCATCAGAAGACATTGATGATTGAAGAATACTATTTTGGTAATATACCACCATCAAATTTCCCTCGGAGCAAACAGACTGTTCAGATGGGGAGATGTGTTGTATATCCAGGGAAAGAGTTATGTTGCTTATGTTCAAAGGAAGTGGTTCCTCGTAATTATTGCTAACTAAAACGTCAAGCAAATTGTCGACCAAATTTTGGACAGGAACTATGGGCTCTTTAAACTGTGCGTCTTGATTATAGTATGTGATTTTAGACTCTGACTCAGAGGAGGCAAGAAAGGAAGAAGGGTTCATTTCAGATTAAGGAAATTAAAATGCAAATCGCGTTTTAATTTACAACTCGGGCTTGGATTTTAAAATTTATGCTGACAGGAAGGGAGTGGAGGCAAAATTTTAATTTGGATGGTTTGTTATATGCTTTTGGAAACATTTGGCGTCTACCTTCATTGCTACGGCCAAGATTAGTGGTCAAGGGTAAGAAAATTGAACTGATTTTCAAAAGATATTTCCTCAATCACCCTTTGCATGCTTAGGGACGATCTAAAATTGAAGGGAATCGTATTCGACAAGGATAATTGTTTAACAATTCCTTATCAGGACTCGGTTGACCAAAGAGTCGAGGTGTGCATCTGTCTTTAACTTTTAGGAACGAGTCAGGGAAATTGCACACCATTTCGAATGCATCATTGTTTCCAATGGGGCCGGTGGGCCAGATGACTTTGCCACAGAGCCCAGGGTTCGTTTTTCTACTTGATAAATTCAGGATATCATTGGCATCCCCATTTTATCACACCATCGCAAGGTTGCCGCAAGCTTGATTCTAATGTGCTAGAAGCCTGCCTGTGGCGAGGATATCAAAGTGTATTTCCATGAAAAGTCAATAAGGCCCGATGAAATCGCAATTATCGGGGACAGGTTGTTTACAGATATCTTTATGGCAAATTATTCCGGAATGGTTGGCATCCTAACCCATCCCCTGAATGGTGGGGAGGACCCGCTTTCGGTAAAACTGGTCAGACAATTGGAGGCTTTCTTTTTAAAATTTTTGAGTAAAGTTTAATAAATTTGAAGTGATTGTCCGTGTCTAAGCTTACTAGCTTCTTTTTTTAATTCCCTTTCCAAACTGAAAATGTCACCTTCAAACCCATCTTCTCCAGTGGATCAGGTATCCCCGTCTGTCTATGACAGCGATGACGAGAAGTCCGTATTTATTGCCTCCATTCAGTATAATGATGAGTCTTTTTTGATTGATGTCCCGGAGGATAAATCGATTGGCACCTTGAAAGAGAAGCTGCAATTGTACACATGCCTTCAGCCGTCAGAAATGCGGCTGATTGTACGAGGCAGGATTTTCCAGGATTCCGAGTTGCTTGCCAATATAAGTATGTGTTTTTCGTAACTCTAGGTCCCGATGATACATTCACACTTGTAAAAATTATTGCTAATAACTCTACCAACCCTAATAACAATAGCTCCATCTCCTCCTCGTCGTCTGATCAACATTTTGCGACCGAAAGGGGATTTGATGCAAACATTTTGAAAATGATGTCCTCAATGATGAAAACACCATCGTTTCAAGTATGACTTTGGCCTTATTTTTAGGACATGTTTAAGAAAATGCCCTCGTCAATTCTGGGAAATTCCTCGTCAGACCCTGCCATCAAAAGCTTGATGGAGAAAAACCCGGAGCTCGAGCATATCCTCAACGATCCAGCAATCATCAAAGAGGTATTTTGCTTCATAGTTGATTGAAATAGACCATGAAGGCATTTGAAAATCCCGCATTGCAACGAGAAATGATGAGGAACCAGGATCTAGCGATGAGCAACATTGAAATGCTGCCTGAGGGCTTTAATGCCCTCAGAAGATCCTATGCCAACATTCAAAAACCCCTCCTAGATGCAATGGACGAATCCATGTCCAGAAACCCAGTTTTAAAAGATAGCCTACTTGCATCTTCAATTACACAGAAAACAGTCAACAAAGAGCCCATTCCAAATCCCTGGAATCCAGCGGCAAAGTCTAAGCTACGCGGTTCCGCTCCAGGAAGCAAGTCGACAATGTTTCTCTCAAAATTGGCTGACATGAAAGAAATGGGATTTACAAACGAAGAGGAAAATGCTCGGGTTTTAACGCTCTGTGAAGAAAATCTTGACATGGCTATTAACATTTTATTAGCTTCAAGGACATCTGGCGGGGAAAAGAAACAATAAAATTTAAAATCGATTCCAGTTTATTTGTCTTATTGAGGGGGGGGGCAGTTGCTTTTTGGAAGCACATTTGGGCGGTTACTTGGATAATGTACTGGCGAGCCTATCGATCACAAGGCTTTTCTCCTCTAATAGCTTGGAAAATGGTTTGATTTTTGAATAGTTACTAAAACGATCGATA
The DNA here is from genome assembly GCF_000760515.2 of Mitosporidium daphniae. NCBI lineage: Eukaryota > Fungi > Microsporidia > Mitosporidium > Mitosporidium daphniae. Next base: position 6,522 of record NW_013546643.1, read on the forward strand.
AAAATCGTTCACATACCTTAGAAGGGAAGAGGTCGTCTCCACACCATTTCTGGCCAAGTACCATAGCGAGTTTATAGAGGAATGAATGTCTGAACCGGAAAAGGAGGCATCTGCCGATTCAAGAAGATAGGAGGCAATATTACAAACGTTGGATAACTGGGGGGAAGCAGAGGGGCCTCCATAACTTTCAATGGTTTCCTGCACAGCAAGAAGAGACTCTCTTAGTGATTGGGGGGAAACCTCGTCATTTTCCGTTTTGATGTTCCATAAAGACAAATTTTTCAAATGCAAGTGAAAAATTAGCATACACACCAGAGTTGGGATTGAATCGATGTGGGTGTTGCGCATTTCAGTAAGAGCCG
>NW_013546642.1:0-6822 GCF_000760515.2 Mitosporidium daphniae
TAAACGCATTGACCCAATTTCTTATATTTTGCCGGTGCTCAATTCGGGACCTGGATTTGTTGAAGAGAACCTAACTACCGATCTACATCGCGAAGTCAAGAGCGAAATTCAATCTTTTATTTGCAATGATAACGATGAAAAGGGAAATTCGCCCCGAAAAATATTGGGAAGAATTGAGGCAAATGCGTTTAAAACGTCCGTGAAAGGGACCGGGAAATATTGGGTTAGAAAAGAAAATACAGCACTATACAAAACCCATGCAGATAAATCCCTATCCTTTAAGGAGCGATAGGCCAAAAGAAAGGAGCTTTAAAAAGCCATAAATATAGTAGCATACAAGCATAAGAAAAAGGAAAATATAAATAACTTTGTATTTGGGGCCAAGTAAGGGCCCCTGGTAGGAATATTTAGCATCTTCAAGATAGACCTTGTTGTTTGAAAGCATTAGCTCCTTTCTTTCAAAGCGGGAATAAAGCCAAGTCGTAAATGTCACGATGTTTTCGAAGGGAATCTCTGTGCGGGGGATCCATTGGACATCTATGTAGATATCTGTTGGCCAGATCCCTTTTAATACCAGGTTGGTTAGAGAAAAAAAGTTCTCCAGGAACAGCCTGGACCCATCTGGATTAATCGAATTGATTGATAATTGCTCTCTTTTACCGTTGCCATCGCGATAGAAATAGCTGATGGTTACATCTAAGATACCAGTGAAAGAATCGCCCAAGTATTGAATGACGTGAAATAGCCCTGTAGACTTTGGCAAAAGAACCTTTTCAAATTTGGTGTTCAACGTTGTATTTTGCGAAATATACTTATGGCTACGGTCTAACATTTCCTGACATAAGAATGTGCCTTCCGGAAACAGCATTATCGTCAGGGGGCTTACTGTTTTTGTAATTTTCGAAAGCTTTTTCTTCAAATGTAGACCATCTACAGCCCATGAGCGTGTAAGAAAAATAAAGTCGACCATGTCCATTGCCTATAAAATGAAACACAAAATATTACCGGGCCAACAAAAGGCAACTTGTACAATGAAGATTTCAATACAATCGACATACCGCTTGAAGGATGTATCACATGCTTCAAATACCAAGAGTAAAACCAGTCCATCGGAACCTGATGGTTTGAAATGTAGATGTTAATTCCACTTGATTCGATTGTCGGTATGTTGTAAGAAATAGACAGGTTGCTTGGCATAAGGACAGAGGCCATCGATAAGATGCAGTCAAACCAGAACTTTTTTAAAAGCTGACAGTATTTCGAGTAAAAAAAATAAGCAAATGGGGAAAAGATTAGCAAACAAAGCGAGATGCCGATGGTAAAAATCGAGATGCAGATCAGCGAACAAATTCCAATTAAACTTTTGAGCGGTGTGAACATCGAAAAGAATCCCAATGATATCACCCAATTTGTGTTGGGATTTAAAATTTTAATCAAAGTAAAATTTGGGCTTATAATTGGTTTCAAAAAAACTGCCCAACAACCAAATTTTAGTTCTTTAAACATTTTTTGTACAGCATGCACCGTCCTCCACAAAAATTCGGCACAAATCACAATCGCCTACATGCTTCTGGTGATTTTTCCAAGACTTCACCCAACTCTTCTGTTTCAACAGAATCAAACTCTATTTGTTCACCCAAAGAATCAGACTCTATTTGTTCACCCAACGAATCAGACTCTATTTGTTCTCTGTCGACAATTGAGCTCGAATCGATTTCGTGTCCTTCATCTCCTCCCGTTTCTGCAATTAAAAAAGCTTTGGAAGCCGGGACGCTTACTGCGGCCTGCCCAAACCTTGTGCTGAAAAAGGACAAAAGAATCCCACTTTCTCCTCAGCTTATTTCACAATTCCAAACCGTAGAAACCACCCCATCTGCGAGTAAAGCGTGCGGCCAAGCTTTCTCATCCATTGAAAAATTGACAGAATCTTCTTTGGTGAAAAGTGCCGACATAGCCGATAACACGAAGTCATCCCCAAATAATACACTGGGCTTCAATTCGATCCAAAATGACGGTTCAATCGATAAAATTGGCTATGAAACCCCGGAAAATCAATCTGATACTCAAATTTCGATCCCGAAAGCCCTGTCTCAAGTCTCTCTCAATACGTACGAGTAATTTATTAATTTTAGGCAAATTTTGAATTATTACACGGCTATTGAACACGTTCCCGAGACTAAAAGAATTGAAGCTGAACCCCCCTCAAATCTATCTGATGAGGACATAATAAATTCCACAGAACCAATTGAGGCTCATTTTATCGACCATCATAATTCGGCTTGCGAAAGTTTGTCGTTTTCCGACTATGAAGCTAATCTTGATGAAGATTCGGAAAATAGTACAGAAGATCATCCCGATCTCGGGAATGCTCACGATATTGAAAAAATCTCCCAGACCGACAAAGATCTCCTCAATCCTTTCTCTTCGGCAGGCGAGAACTACTCTCAGCATATCTGTTCGTCTCAATCGCTGACGGAAGAGTCTACTGAGGAGCTGTCTGTTGACACATCTGAAATTAGCTCTTCAGATTCTTTACTTTCATCTGAAAGTGGCGATGAGAAAAAGCAGGACGAGCTTTCAGAGATACTTTACGAGCATCCCCCAATCGAAACGACATCCCAGAATTCCCCGCAGGCTTTAGGGATCGATGAAAGCTCGGAAAATTATTGTAATTTTATGAACAGCTTTAAAAACATTCCTATGCTCTCGATCGAATTGAAAGAAGACATTGAAAAGTTTTCCATCGAAGGATACGCATCTCAATATTTTGCTGTTCGCTCCAAAGCACTGAACTTTTTTTCTGCCAAAAAAGTGATTCCCTTGAATACGCTGATGTCATGGTCAAAGGCTCCCCTTACCCATCCATTAACAGAACTTGCCAAAAAGTTTCATAAGGATGCTCTTCGTGCCTTTAAAGATGTTCAGCGTATCATGGGAGAGAGGTCTGGCGCAAGTTCGTTCGGCCAAACATGTGCGCCTGTCAGTGAGGTGCAAAATCTGATCACACTTGCAATCAATAATGGCGAGTTGAGAGATGAATTGCTTTGTCAGGTTATAAAGCAAACCACGATGAATCCAAACCTGTAATTGGTAACTTTTCTTACAGTTTTAGCGTCAATACTCGGAGAGGTTGGTCGTTACTTGGGGCTCTTTGCGCTACCATCCCACCTTCCAAAAATCTTCAGTCCTATTTGGTTGGCTTTTTGATGAAATCAATTCTCGAATCCAAAGCAAAGGTCGCCGAGTTGCAGGTCTTTTTGGCAAGCAGCACTCCGTTAGAGAGCTCTTCCAAAAAGAGCAAAAATGTCCAACAAGAAGAGCTGATACACAGAACGGCCATATATCGCGCCTCAAAATTCGCTTTGAAGGGTATCCGCCGGACCTGCATGCCAGGCGTTTCTCCCCGTCTGAGGATTCCGCTTGCCGAAGAGATTGAACACCTCATGAATATGTCGCTCTATGACTCTCCATTTGGAGAATCCCTTGAGCAAAAAGACGTCGAGGTGAAAGGCCCAGATAGCCCGACAACGAACGAACAGCCTGCCTGTATTCCAAAAATTGCCATGTACTTAACGGAAGCAATTATATCCCTTGGCGGTCTTTCTACACCCGGAATCTTCAGAATAGCCGGAAATAATGAGCAATTGTCTATTTTGCGAAGATCGCTAGAAAAGGGCGAATTCCGTACCCTGTATTCAGATGCTCAAAGTCCAAAAACCCAAAAGGCTAAATCCTCATCTCCGAAAAGGAAGAGTAATTCCTCTTTATGTGATTCTGGAACACCACTTCCTGTAAATGATGTACATGTTCCGGCAACCTTGTTGAAAACCTGGCTTAGAGAGCTTGAGGTATCCCTTGTTCCCGAGCATTTTTATGATGCAGCTCTCAAGGCGGCCAACATTTCATCCCAATCTGAAAAGATAGCTGCTATAAAAAAAATCGTATCTGCTCTTCCACCATGTCACAAGTCGACACTGGAGTTTTTAACTTTGTTTTTTCGCATCATTGCTGGGGAAGACCAAGGGCCCAATGAGACCAAAATGAATGTTACCAATTTGGCCATCGTTTTTGGGCCAACCATTCTTAGGGCCCCTGCCTCTGTTAGTAGCGATTCTGCAATGGATATTGCCAAAGCCTTCAATAATGCAAAGCTTGAGCAGCTATTTTTGACCACCATTCTGTCCAACCCGACCGCTATATTTTCATGAACATTTGAAGGCGGAATGCAGCATCGCATTTGTGAGTAACTTTTAATAAATATCGTCGCCGACAAAACCCTAACCCTAGCCGATTGCATCAGTAAACGCTGTACAAGATGCTGCCTCTTTGTCAAATCGTGATTTTAGGGTTAGAAGAGGGGACCTTAATAGCCCAGCTTACTTATAAATGGACATTGAGAGCAATACACCAGGACACCGATTTCAAATTACGAAACCTCGCGCATGCCAAATTTGGATAAAAATGTACGAGCGAATTTTTTTGGCAACCGAAAATTTTGCATGGCCGTCGATGATAAGCCGACTGTGCTAAACATTTCCCAACACGCCTCTTTTATCGATAGCTATTTTGATGATTCAAACGACTTTTTGAGGGTTGTAGAAAAAATTTCCATGTCCCACATAAGGATGAATGTGCTCTATTGGGCCACTGGGACGCTCTCGTTAATTGCTCGCGACAAGCTCGCCGCTCGGAAAAATGATGTCTACTCGTACGTTGTTTCGTGTTGGCAGCCTGAAATAGGTACTAATGCACGGACATAAGTGACTTAGGTGGGTTTTCTCATGTTCCAAATGGCGAGGTTTCTTTGTTAGCCACCCTGTCAGCTATACTTGTCTCTATCATTATTGAACGCTTTGAGGGCATCTTTTCTGATCAAATTAGCAAGGCTTCCGTGAAAAAATGTATGCCCCATTTTGTATTCACCGCGTGATAGATGTTTTTTCCTTGCAAGAAGAGGACGGATCTTGGGTTGGGGACTGTTTTGGCGAAAGGGATACCAGATTTACTTATGCTGCATTTTCCATCCTATCTCTATTGGGCTATGATTGCGTGAATGACACAGAACGGCTCAAATTATCTGTTTCGTTCGTCGAAAAGTGCCGAAATAATGACATTGACGGTGGCTTTGGAGCTGTCCCAAATGCCGAATCCCATTCGGGGCAAGGTATGCATTTCCACCGCTGATTGCGCGCTTTAAAATAGTCTTTTGCTGCATTTCTAGCCTTTCCATTGCGCATCGATATTTTGGGATTTCCCAACCAAGAGATGATTTATTGCTTAGACAATGGCTCGCCTTTCGGCAAGACGTCAAAACGGGAGGTTTTAATGGGCGGCCGCAAAAGCTAGTTGATGTAAACAGCAAGACAAGCGACTTTTTCTAGGTATGTTACTCGTGGTGGGTTATTTCTTCGTTGGCTCAGCTAAATTCGCTTCAATGGATAGACAAGGCGGCATGCATATCTTTCATCATGTCTTGTCAGGTACACATATACCGAGTAATCTCAGGATTTGGACAAAGGAGGATTTGCAGATAGACCAGAGGATGCACCTGACGTTTACCACACCTTTTTTGCTATTTGTGGGCTATCCCTTTTGGGCGATTCATCGATAAGGTGCAAAATAAACCCCGTATATTGTCTTCCTGACGATCTCCTCCAACGGCACTTTTTGCACCTTAAAAGCCAATAAAACGAAGGGAAATCAAAAAATTTGGAGCAAACCCGATTTTTTTCAAAAAGATCCATCCCTAACAAGTTCCGCCTTGTTCCCTTACAGATTAAAGGCCGATAAGAGAGCTTGCCACGAAGTTGCATGTAAAACAAGACACCCGATTTGATAGCGTTCAATGGGCTTAGGAAGCATATGTAAAACCGTGTATTTGATGTGAGTAAATGACATCGGCGTGTATGTTCTTGCTAGTGGGATAAACATCTTGCAAATGTCAAAAACATCCACCAGCTCAGAAGGCGTTTTAGAAAAAGGCAAAAAAATTGAGGGATTGCTTTGAGCTCCTCTTGCTATCAGCAGGCCCTTCAATGCCGGATATTTGTTGTATTTCTCCCAAAAGGCTTGGATTTCACAAGGCGACAAAAAGTCTCCATTAGCAACCAGATGCAATTTAGCTGATTCAAGGAGATGATCCCAAACATCCCAAAAGGCAGGTGTTTTTTCTGTCCTATCTGAAATCCTTCTGGAATGCACAATCACATAGTCCAGGTTTGGACACCTAGTAGCCAAAAAAGAAAAGAGTTTGGAAGAACTTTCGGCTACATCTTTAAGTTCTTCCAAGCTGATTTTCTCCTTTTTTGAAGGGTGCACATCATGTGCAACCTGGGCATCGTGATCGCCATTGCAGCAAGAAGATGTAACCAGGCGGAGTTTTACTGAAAGAGGCACCTTTTTCTCTGGATCTGCAATACATTCCTCGCCAAGCGCATTTAAAATCGAAGCAAGAAGATCCGGTTTTCGCAACAAAGCAGCCCCCATGCCGGCTTGGATTGAAAAAAACTTTGGACACCCGGCGTTCAAATTGATTTCGGAAATGTATTCCTTGACAACTTTGAAAGCCTTCACGGCGAGCTGAGGATCCGAACTGCCTAGTTGGAAAACAAGGAAATCCTTTTCCGAAGGATGCGTAGACCATATCAAAGTATTGCGGTCGGGAGAGACAAACGAAATTACTCCGGTCTCTGGATCAACCATTTTCACGCTGGAAATTATGGCTTTATCTATCAGTTCGGGAGTGAATACTTTTTTTGCGCCATATTTAAGCGCCAATAGCCGAAATGGAAGCGTAGATACCCTTACCATTGGGGCAAGAAA
>NW_013546641.1:0-6799 GCF_000760515.2 Mitosporidium daphniae
TCTTTGAAATCGAGGAAATGAGTGCTCAATTGTCAGAACTCGAAAATTTTTAATTTGAGCTTTTTCTGGGGTTGAATCGCGAGCCCGAACACTAACCTTGTAAAGCAATAAATTTATTATTTATGACCATTAAAAATTTGCACCTACAACGTCGGTTTTTGATTTTCAATTTAGTCCAGTGCTGAGATCAGGCGTCCCTTGCCACGATTCCGCCTATTAAAATTTAAAGCATAGCAAATTCTAAATGAGTGCAAGTTTGCATCTCTATAGCTAATGTTGGAGTTGCAACCAATTGTTCTAGTGATTGCCACTGCTTTGTATGATATCCAAAATGGCGATTGAAATTCCGCGTAATGTAAATATCAGATCTGAAATGTGCAAAAAGTCATAAAAAATTGCAATACACGTATGCTGTACCAAAGGGCCGATTATAAAGGTTCAAAATCGAACTTGTTCCGATTGGATTGTTGAGGTGAAATCGACTAAAGTTTTCGTGCCTCGTTTATAGATCTAGGCCTTCATCGGGGTTTAGGCTTTTATTTTGTTTAAAAGCTTTCAAAACTTTCACGAGCACTCCTATTTATGGGATCAGAATAGACTACTGATCTTGCCCCATGCAGCAATGGATTTGAATCTAATGTGATTTAATTGGACGCAAACAAACATCCTGGCTCCAAAGGAAATACGTCATACGGGCTTCGGGATGGAGGGAAAATACTAATGCCACAGTACGTATAGACTGGAAATGACATTCCGATAAAGACATCTATAATTGGTGCTCCAAGGGCTTTGACTCTCGCTCTTCATAAAGGCCTAGCATTTGAGCCAATAATAGTACACATTCTAAGTGCTTTGATCGGTAGATTACAGTACCACTCTCAATTTCTGCCTAGAAACATGATAAGGATAGCGATAAATTCTATTTCTAGTAAAAATGAGGCGGCTCATTGGTGATTATGCTGAACCGTCCATTGGGAATTTTGAAGTAAGGAACTTTTTATCTATGGGGCCAGTTCCAGCCTCCTCAGTTGTGAAGTTCAGACTCGTCGCGGTCGTCCGAAAGACGACGCCTGCATGTTTGATGTATGGAACGGAAGAAGGCAACCAGCCTAGATGTCCGCTTTGACGAGGCCAGGGAACGGTCGGCCATGACTGTGACGAGCGCCGGAATGGAGCCCATGAATGCGGCCACTTCAACTCCAGAAAAGTGAGCCTCTGGAAGTGCGTGCACGGCGGACTCCAATGCACCTCCAAGCGCAGAAAAGCTAGCCAAGGCACTGCTACTTTGTCGTACCGATGAAGAGCCCAAAGCAGACGCCGAGTCTAAAACTTCGCAGACCAGAAGAAGCAGGCGACTGATCTCTGGTATCATGTCGTAAGGGAATATTGTTGAACATATAACCACCTTGACGACGGCACGGATAAGAACGGCGGATGGGTCGCCCTGTAATGCTGCGAGCAGTGGTTGCCGAAGAGATATGGGCGCTTCTTCGTCCATGGCGACAAAGTAAATGTCGGCAAGCAGCTGGCAACATTCAAAGACCAGATCTGGATCAAAGGCTTGACATTTTCCCATCCATGCTGCAATCCATGTTACAGCAGCGCTAGCGAATGCAGGATCGCCTACTATATGCTCGGGCAAAAGCTCCATCACACTTCGAAGAAGGATGACCATTGCCTCCATAGAGCTCGGAACAAGAGCACCCCAACTCCAAAGACGTCTGAGCATTCCACTTACAAGAGCCACAAGAGCTGGATGCCCTACTCCCCGCGTAGCAGCAACTCGACGGACGAATGAATCTAAAATTAATTGAAAAATCTACTTGCAAGCCGSATATATGCCGCCGCATTGTCCAATGATTCACCAGAAGATGAATCCGGGTGCGCATCAACTTTGGAAGCCCAAAGATTCAATATGGCGATAGAAAGGCGCTCTAAAAGCAATGCATCTGACTCTGGCAGCAGTAAAGCGACCAGCAAGATGCTTCTAAGCACGCCTGCGTTAAGTGACTCAAAGTTCCATTCTCCAATAATGGAGGCCAATGAACGCAGCACAGGTACAAGGGTATCTTTTGCCGACGCGCGCTCAGAAGCAATAGCAAGCACAAGCTCAAGACTGCGAATTTCACGAGCGCTCCATAGCGAGGCAACTAACTCGCACAGCATGGCGGCAAGCCCTGCTCCGACAAGTAAATGTGCCAGGGCACCCAAGATACGCTCGTTGCGTGGGTGGCGGCGGAAAAGCGCACATATTGGCCCCACCCATCGTCCAGGATCCTCTTCAGCGCCAGTACCAACTCCATTAGCCAGTAATGTTTCAAGTGCCATCGCTGCCGCTGCAAACGTAAGAGATCCCCATGGAGCGCCACCGTCTTCTGCCAGTACGGCAAGGACAGCCTCGAGCTGAAAGGGGCCAAGGCGCGTAATGCGTTCTGTTCTAAGCGCTGTCCATGGCGCATATGCCGAAATAAAGAGCAGTGCGGCATACCAAAGCCGCTCGTTGGAGACGCCACGAGGATGGTCTGCCAAAAGCCGAGGTAATTGTTGTATTAGAGACCCAATTGGCTCCTCTGAAGTGTCTGGAACCGTTCCGGCAACAAGTCGCGCCGCGGTCAGAATTGCCTCTGCAAATCGTGCATCCATGATGGAGTTAGAAACGCTCTTGCTACTAAGCATGAGAAGCGTCGATAAATCGACGCCAAGAGTAAGAGCAGCAATCACAAGATCCTTGAGACCATCCCCTACGACGTGGCGAAAAGAGCGAAAGTCATCGACCTCTTGGCGCGTCATGGCCCCGTTGGGCCATTGCAGCACCGTAACCATCAAAGCAAACCCGCGAACAACAACCTCGTTTGCACTGATGCCATTTTTATGAGGTGATGAGTTCCCGTGGACGACGTGACCTTGTTGATAATTAGATGTCTGGATGGCATGATTGATGGAGTAGCTATTTTGGGCATTAGTAGAATTAGCTGCTCTTGCAACATCGACAAGACGATCCCAGAGACGAAGACTGGCGTCCGCCAAGCGCAAAGAGGGCGGTGAGAGCGATCCAAAGAGACCGTCACGCCACAATGTGCCTCCAAGTAACCCTAATGACAACTCAAAAAAGCAATCCATGAACTCGATCAACGCCAAGCCAAACACTTCAACAATTTCGTCATCTTTTGGTAGCTTTGGGATGGCGGCTGCCAGTAACGAGCCCATGTGTGCAGCATCAGCCTCACTGCCAGCATCTCGAAGTACTAGGATAATTTCCATCAGCAACTCTGAGACAATGGGCGCTGAAACTGCCCCTGCTATGAGCGCGGCTACGGCACCCTCATCCAATGCATCTACAAATGACAACAATTTTGGTACGCTCGCGGATCATGGAAAGAACCCTGCGGCCATCCGCCGCGCGGATCCAGTTTAGCATGCACTCGACACGCCTTTCTGCAGAAAATCCCTGCACCAGCGCAGGCAGCGTCGCAAGGTGATTATCGACGAGCGCCCCAGCTTGTGCGCGCTCTTCACTGGTCGTTGTACCCTCGATTAGCGCATTTGGATATGAAACAAGAAACTCCTCCACCATTTCCGGGTCTGCCAAGGCTTTCAATGTCTGCGAAAAGGAATCACCTTCACCATGCAAGCGAAGTGAAAGGCGGCTCAGACAGAGCGCTATCTGAATCCAGAAAGGGCGCGTAGATGTTGGCCCTCCTGGCGTTACCGCTAGCGAGGCTTGCAAGCTCTGTAGATTTGACACGTCTAGTTGTGAAGCATCAAAGGCCAGCTAAAATTATCTCAATTTGCATGGGTACCTTGCGGCGCAACGTTTGGGCTCCGAAAAGGCGATATGCTGCGGGGAGCCCCTGAGTCGAAATAAGCTCCATCGAGCCAGACCATGCATCCATTGTGTTCTGCCAGCGCGAGAGAAACCGATCCGCTGCTCTCCGGTCAGCAGCGGCAGTTGTGGCACCACCGGCATCATAGAGCAATCCCAAGGCCTCGACTAGCTCCATTATAAATTTAAATTCTGCTGCGCACTTGTGCCAAGTTGTTTTAATTTTAATTTAATGACGTCCAGGGATTTTGATATTCTTCGGCAACGGTACAAGTGAGTGGGTTAATTTATTGGAAACCATTGACCTTTAAAACCGTTTTCGTTTTCATATATTAACCTGATAGGTTTATTCCCGAGGACTCGCAGCGGCCAAATAAAGATTGGCAAGACAGGATGGTGCTTGGTTACAATGATTCTCTCTTTCGGGAGTTTGCACTATTCACCACAAGAGATCCTGCGGATTCCTGTGCAGGGCCTTCTTCCATAGCCATACGATGGCGCACAAAAGTCGAGGTAAAATCTGGAAAGGGTGTCTATATTTGCAGCAATCTATCTTGCTCCGCCTGTGAAGAGCTTTGTTGCTTCGAAGTGCCTTTTTCTTATGTGGAGGAGGGACGTCTTTGCAAGACCCTTGTTAAATTATCTGTATGTCCGTCATGCGCACGCCTTCTTCGAAGACGCAACTAATTTGGTGGCAGGCATTACTTTTAACCATCTTTTCACTTGGGAACAATTCGGCCTTGCGCCTTCAGTGTCTTGATGAATTTGCAAATTTTAGCTGGCGATGGCTGTTATTTGCAAAGGCTAGCCAGCTAAATAGACATTAAAGTTTTCACGTACAAAAATAAAGCACATGAAATTTGGCTTTTTGCGTCCTGGGGACCGTGTCACCGATGCCAAACCCAGTGATAGAGAAGCTCGTTTTAACGATCGCCTTGAGCTACCATAGACAAGCCAAGTAACACAAGCTTAGACATGGTGCGACATCTAAGCCTGATATACATGCCTATTCAAACTGACATCAACTGACATCTTGAACGACGGAGAAATGGAAGCTGGATTGATAGGAGTCAAATCTACAAGCAAATTTCAGGACGGGATACTTTTATTTTATAAAATAATAAGCACAAACAGGGTAGTTGCAACAGCCAATGCCGAATTTGTATTTGCACAAAACGCACCATCGGGAACAGGCACAGTATCAATTTTTTCCTTCTTTGACGGAGAGGAGGCAGAATCTGCCATGGCATCGTCGCGGAACTTGAAAAAAGTTGCACTTATCTTGAAAAGAGTAACATCGTTTTTCGTTCCTGTGATCAATACATTGTACCTTCCGCTTGCAATTGATTCAGGGAGTTTCGCACCTATAGAAAATTCATATGAAACTCCCGGTAAAAGGGGGAATGTGGGGACCGTTTTGCTCTCTGCCTGCGAAAACAGCTCACTAATCGGGATCGTTGAATCTACAAGATGAAATCCACAATGCTGGACAGAGAGTGAAACTTGAGCATCTGCAGCCTTGATGGGTTCTTTGGACTTTGTAATAAAAGAGCCCTCGATCTTGAACATTTCACCAGGAATTACGGGAGTGGCTCTAAGATCTCTGAATTCAACTTCATGGGTCTTATTTGCTAAAACTGTAAAAACCAGTGCGTCTGCCATTGGAAGCCCCATTAATGGAGATGGTATGAGAACAGCCAAAACTCCCAACACGAGAAGAAACTGCATTTAATTTAATTAAAGCTGAAAAAAATCCCAAACATCAAATATGATTTAATCCATCCAATAAAAAAGCCCTTTAAAGTGTCGCAATTATGCGAGTTATTTTTTGCATTTTATTCTCATTTCTGGGTGTATGCATGCGTATTTGCCTTCAAATCGCATGAGACTATGCTACGGAGAATACGTGAACGGCTACTTGTAGTCTTAATGATAAAGCTTTGTATCATAATTTATATTAAAGATCATCACAACAAACTGCACTCTTAATGTACATGGAACTCAAATTTATATGGCTTCCATAGGCAATCGAAAAGATTAGGGTTAGATGGTGTTTTTAACTTTGGAAAAGACTGTTATTATTGGAGCCATTCAAAAGCTTTGTCTGTAAACGCGTGATAAAAACAAAAATTGAGGCTATCTTAGCGAAAAACATATATCAGCTGTTGATTGAATAGTCTATAAATTTTGCATTTTATGTCATTTTGCGCTATTTTATTAAACCTGAATTTATCAAGCTGAGTTTCAACGGTGCTGACCTGGTCTCATAATAGTTTTGAATGTAAATAAATTTTCCATTTAAGAAATTATAAAAATAACCCCCCCCCGTCAATTGCAGGCCAAAAGTTGGTACCTACCAGTTGAAATAAAACACCCGATTAATTTTCTTGCCCCTGTCACCTTGAAGGGAAAGGCTGCAAATAAAAATTAATATAAACAAGGAATATTCTAATTTTAACAATCCATATATTTTTCTTCTTTCTAGCCTCTTCGTAAACCCTGGAGGTAGCTGTAAAACCACGAATCACAGAATTGAGGAGAAAACTCCACTTTTCACCTTATAAGGAGATTTAGGATTATCAAGGACATAAAAATATATATTTCCGAGTCTGATCTAAAAGAGGGTTTTTATGCCGATGCCATAGTAAAGATATGGATTTTTCAAGAATATATTCACAATCCCGACATATTTGAACCTACCAATAAAGTCTGTGCGCACCTAAAAAACTGAACATTCTCAGTTATATTTGTTTAAAATGGAGATAGGCCTTCAATTTCTCTACAAGAAATCATCCATGGCGATCGAAATGCCAGGAAAATTTTCCTTTTCTCAAAAAGAGAAATCAAGGCCGCAAATGGCGGTTCCAACATTGGGCTAAAAAAGAAATATGAACTCTCCAAAGAAAGCTTGAAAACATCTTATAAATTCAAAGCTTGAAAACATCTTATAAATTCAAAGCTTGAAAACATCTTATA
>NW_013546640.1:0-6790 GCF_000760515.2 Mitosporidium daphniae
TTCTTATTCTTATGGGTGTTGATAGGTGTATCTTAAAGCCTATCATAAGGGAAAGGTTGAATTCCTTTTAAACTCTTGCTGCAATGTTGGCCTCTGGTCCGTTTTTGATGGTAGAGTTATGAGGAAGTTTTATGTTGAGATTGGGCGTTTTTTAATGTACGGTTAAGCATCACCTATACTGCAATCAGTTGTATATTTCAATTTTCGGCAACATTTAACCCCTGACCTTATCCAATAGAATAAGAAACACCCGCGCTCTTAACCTGTACTGGCTTGGAAGCTAATCAACAAGTTGCCATGTTGAATCCAAATTTATTCAGAGCATGTGCAGTCCAAAGCTTAACTCTGCAATATAATGGTTCTTTATCATGTAAACTCAAGGAAAATGCTTAAAAGATACGGTTTTTTTCTCAGCACAAATGTCATCTACTTTCCTTTAAAGATCGGCTTCCTTTTTTCGGCAAAAGCCAACAATGCCTCCTTCCGATCTTCCGTTGGGACTACTTGGGCATAACACATCTCTTCAAGAGCTAATCCAGAAGCTAGTGGAAGATCAATACCACCATTGATGGCAAGCTTTGCCATTCGTAAAGCAATTGGGGAAGAATAGTGTGCCCATTTTTCTGCCAACATCATCGCAGCTTCATAAGGATTTTCGTGAAGCTGGTCTATAAGTCCCATTGACAATGCCTCAACGGGTGAAATAATTTCTCCACCATATATCAGCCGCTTTGCATTTGATGCGCCAACAAGTTTGGGAAGGCGCTGGGTTCCACCAGCTCCAGGAATAATCCCAAGAGTGCACTCTGGAAGCCCGAGTTTAATTTGTGAATGAGAAGCACAAACCCTATAATCTGCAGCCAAAGCTAGCTCGAGTCCTCCTCCAAGAGCACTTCCCTCTATTACAGCAATCGATGGGATAGAAAGTGTAGAAACTTGAGTAATAGTCGCCCTTAGCTTGGAGACGAATGAAGCAACCTCAACCTCAGTCATTTGCATCCGCTCCTTCAAATCTGCTCCAGCGCAAAAGACCCTTTCATTTGCAGATCGAATGATCAGTACGCGAGCGCTGAGATCCCTCCTTATTTCCGAGAGCATGTCTTGAAGGGCGGAAACCATTTCCCTGCTGAAGGCATTGACCTTGCCATTATTAAGGGTCAATATGGTAATCCCTCGATTATTAAAATTATCCTCTTTAGAGACAATAGTGTTGGTAGAAAGTTTTACTCGACTCCAGCCAATGGCTGTGATTGATTGCCTAGGGATAAGCCCGGACATCATCGCAATCCTCATCATTTTAAATCAAGTTAAAAAATAAATGTTTTAGGGTTGCTTCCTGATTATTGCAATGCAGGGCACTACCCGCAGTTGCCTACCCTGCCAATCCCATCAGCTGCATCTTAACCACCATTATGGCAACCGTTGCCGGCATCATCGCTCTTTTCAAATAGATATGCTCATTTGGGGGCCATCTACTTTAAAGCCACCCTTGCCTCTTAAACGGGATAAAAGATCGCCTAAAAGGGCTATTCCCAGGTTCCCGGAGCGGATTTTGGATGCGCCCGGGCTTCTAAAAGATCCACTTACATCTCCGATTTCTTGGTGCCATAGTCGATCCATTTTAGCGGTGGCCCTTAATTGTTCTGTTTATCTTTGGGAGGAAAAAAGCGCATCAATATGTTCCCACTTTACATTTGGCTCTGCCATTTCCGCAGTTCATTGGATAACTTCGTCAATTGTGGCAATTGGCTCTGCAGATGGCGTCCTAATTCTTTGGGAGCCGCTTTCACATAGTCAGATATACTTGAAACGTTCAAAAGGAGCTCCAATCAATATAATCACCAATGGCCCGTGCGGGACCATTGTTACGGGCGATTCAAAAGGAGATCTCTTTTTTTTCTTTCCAAATGGCTCTTCTTTAGCAAAGCCAAACGCACACTCGCACCAAATTTCGTTCATCACCTTCGAACAGAAAGGCTTATTCGCAACCATGGACTCCAGTGGTCTTGTCCATCTGTGGAAAATAGTCGATTCAACCGCCTTTTCTCCCGTTATTTATGGGTCCATTTTAAAATATGCCAGTCATTCGCTATCTGCCATTAAAGTAAGTTGAAGCCGGTTTTCTTTCGTCATTTTTATTACTTTTATTTTCCATTTGATTTCAATTGCTTACTGTAGGCAGTCGGATGGTGCCCGTGGCGCTCTTCATTGGTTGCAGTTGCCGGCCCTTCTTCCATCACTCTTTGGAATGCATATTCGGGGTCACTTATTTCGGAAGCGACTTTCCTTGACCACGCCCACCCACCTTTGACTTTGTATTGGTGGTATCCAGAGTCATCGATGCCATTAATTGTTGTGGTCCATTCTAACTATGAAATATCGCTGTGGTCCCTACCGCGTTTGTTTTGTATTACTAGAATTCGACCAGAGATCGATTCGGTCGTTCTACATGCCTGTTGGACAGGATCTAGAATCATCAGCATTGCAGCTGATGAGAGAATTCAGTTTCATTCGCTTTCCCCGCAATCTGCCGCCCTTAATTCGCCCTCAAAACTAAATTCACCCTTAAAGGCAGGAAATATAACCACCTCTCCAACCAAAGAATTGTCCCTGCATACAATACCAATTTCGCCCTATTGCAAGGAAATGAGAGATGTCAACACGTCTCCAGCTTCTCTTAAAAATAAGAACCTCTCTATTGAATATAGCTTCCCTTCAACGCATGCTGGATGTGGAGGATTATTTTCGCCAGAATCTAGAAGATTGCTTTTTGGTGTCAATGACCACCGGCATCCAACAGCTTAATAAAATTTTAAACTTTATCCTGCTCCTTCTTCTCAAATTCCAATGTTTATGTTTGCGCCATCCTGAAAAACGGGCCCTATTTTAAACCATGTGCAAGCGAATTTACTTGACATCACGCAAAAAATACGAAAAATCAAAAACCAAGTTGCTGTAACAATGAGAGAGAACATTTCTGAAATTAAATATTCATATCCTATCGGAGCTTCAATCATATTCTCTACATCTGCACGAATCTCTTACTTGAAATAGTTTCGAGGATTAAAAATGCCGAGCACATAATAAGAACCACTACACGATAAAACAGAGCTCCCTCAACAGAATTTTCAATATTTGCACCAGAGGATATTTAGGCCGCTGCAAAAATAAGTGTTTTGAAAAAGACACCTCGAATTAGCAGCACACACATCGGGGATATCAAGGTATTTCTGTCAATAGAAGCAAAAAGAACACTAAAACATCAATAATAGAGTTTGAGATTTCAGGCAAACTCATTAGCAACATAAATTGACGGAAATACCGGAGTGTTTAAACACATTTTACGCCGCTACACAAGCAACAAAAGCTAATACATCACTTAAAAGGGTGTGGGATTACACTAAATGCCTTAAAGAATTTTATTATTAGCTTAATGAGCGATTTTATCAGGTAAACGGGTTTAAATAATCACTTCAACCTTCCAAAAAATCCTTCATTGCGAGAGTTGGCCTCAATGTCGCTTGAAAAAGATCCACGAGCATCCTTTTTGGAGATATTTGGTTATAATAAAAAGTAAAAAATCCCTAATGGTATAATCATCCTCAAAAAAGGCTAAAACCAACCTCAACAAATCGCAAGTAAATATTTCACGAAAGATTCGTAATAGGCCTCTGGAGTAGCTCATTTTTTATTCGACATCTGAAAATAAAAAGACACGCTTGCATTGGGAAGCTATACTTCTATCGATACTATAATCCTCGCTATACTTTTTAAAGCTCTACTTTTGGTCGACGTCAGGAAAGGTTTCATTTTTAGGGCGCAGTTATGCTGACAAAAATGAAGTGAAAAATATTAATATCATGGAAGAGGATCCAGAAATAAATACTCGGCTAAGAAATCCAGAAAAAAGCGACGTAGATAAAATAAAACCAGTATTATACAAGGTGTTGATATCAGAAAATGCCATAGACCGAAAGATAATAAAATAATATACGCAAGCTGTAAAAAAATCACGCAAGTAACAAACATCGTTAAATTAAGCTTTGCTAACAGCTTCTATAGATGCCTCCAATGTGTCTGTCAATGGGTGAATAGCAAGATCTTTGTAGCATGCAAGTGGTCTCAGCTTATTTTTTAAAGTCAAATTTGAGAAACTGCAAGAACCTATTATTGAGGTCTTTTGAAGTCA
Source organism: Mitosporidium daphniae (assembly GCF_000760515.2). Lineage (NCBI taxonomy): Eukaryota > Fungi > Microsporidia > Mitosporidium > Mitosporidium daphniae. Next base: position 4,190 of record NW_013546640.1, read on the forward strand.
ATTTTATCAAATCCCCATCAATGGTAATCTAGAATAAAAGCTGAGATGATTCCATCAGATCGAAGCTCTTTTCTTTAGGACATAAAAAATAGCAAAAAATGTATATATCAAAATATGAAAATAGCTAGAAGTTAAGTATATATCAAATGATAGATTGGTAAGCATATTTTTAAATGGATCTGCATTCTTAATCACTTGGTATCCTGAAAGCACGCCAGAGACTTGTGAATGTGTTTTTTGATAACATGAGACTCCTCTTATCGTAGTTGAAAAGATTTGCGAAATTACCAGTATATAGGTGTGAAGCAAACACGGCCAACAGGCATATAGAATATTAGAAGAGCATCGAAAAACGCATAAACTATTCAAGGATACAAATTTTCGTTTTTTGGGGAGAAAATTGGTCTATTGCAAAGTGCGGTTTTTATGAATTTTCCCTGCACAATGGAAGGTGTCTATGATGTCTGCGATTGCTTCCATTGTAAGAAATGATACGGAAAGACGCATTTCCAGGTACTTCGATGTCTTTCGGTAGTGTGAGCAATTACGTTACCTTTGACATGACAAAATATGAGGTCTCTCTCCCCCTCTCCTTTTCGATTAGTTAGCTCGGCTTAAATTGAATTTTAATTTTAATTTAATTAAAAGCAAAGAACGACTGTTGCTCTCCGATTCCGGAACACGCCCATTGAAGTTATGGTAAAATCTTTCGTAGAATTTAATTTTAAACTTTAAAGTTTAGCTTTTAGCTTGCAAATCGCTTGTGATTGGGGACATAGGGCCAAATGTATTGTCCATTGAAAAGGCTTCAATTTTAATTCAGTTCTCCCTTCCAATTTACTTGCCATTGTTCCACTATGGGTGCGTTAAATATATTCCGTTTGTTGGGAGACTTGGTGCATGTGATCTCCATATTCCTACTTGCATCCAAGATCATGTCATCTCGATCATGTAAGGGTATTTCTCTTAAAAGCCAAATATTGTATCTTACGGTCTATGTCGTTAGATATCTTGATTTCTTTGCCATGTTAAAAATGGATGTACTGCACATGTACAATTCTTTGCTGAAGATTGTTTTTATTGCCTCTCAATCCCTCATCATCTACCTCATGCATGTGAGATTTGTGTCGACCTTTGACAAGAGGACTGACTCGTTTAAGCGCAACTGGATTTACCTGATACTTGGCATTTGTTTTGTAATTTCTTTCTTTGCAACAAACTGCCGCTCGACATGGTCGTTTACTCTCAAAATTCGCGAGGTAAGCGATTTGATAGTTATTGGTTACATTTAGTATCTGTGGACGTTCTCTATTCTTTTGGAATCCGTAGCCATTTTACCCCAATTGTATATGATGCAGCGAACTGGCGAGGCTGAAAGCATTACCACCCATTATCTTCTGTTCCTTGGACTCTACCGTGCTTTTTACCTTATGAACTGGATCTATAGATGGATAGTCCGCGACCATACGGAGGGAATAGCTATTATTGCAGGCCTGTTACAGACAGCTTTGTATTCTGATCTATTTTATATATATTTTTCGCGTGTATGCCAAAATAGGCCATATAAGCTCCCACTTTAGTTCAATAAAGACATCCAAACCAAATCACCGTGGCATCATTGTGTCTGATTTTGTAATTTTAATTTTTTGCAGTTTTATTGCTAATGCCCCCGATAAAAGAGTCTACTCCGGAATACACCTCCTTTTCAGAGGAACGCCGCCAAGTGCTTGGGTTTCTTCTGACATATCTTGAACGCAGAAATGTTCTCACTTCCGAGTATTATAAGAAGCTCGTATCGCTGAACGGGCTTTTTGCAGAGGATATTAATATTCTTGTCCAATCAATAGCCAAAGCCAAACACATAGCCAAAAAATCGCACAAGTCGCTGCTTCGTTCGCCATCAATGCCCTCCGCTTCAGCATCTTTGGAATCCTCGCCATCTTTTACTGAAGGGCCATCCTTCTACGAGCTGCTTGGAAAGACTCTAATGGACTTTATAACTTCCCATGACAAATCTATTGCTCAATCAGCTACCCTTTCCGAAGGAAAGCTGAAGGATCTATTTCAAGGATTGGCTATAGATCAGCAACCAGAGCTAGAAGCGATTGATGCGACAATTGCTTCGTTGTCAAATCAACAGAATACCATGTCCGCTAAACTGGCAAAGCTAAAGGGGGAGTACATCTTGTCATCACAAATGGTTGAAACCTCGTTTGAAGAGTTGAAAAAACGCGCCTTAATTCCGTTCCCTAACTCGACGACTAGCTTTTCGCTTACCAAGGCTTCAAACTATGAAAAGGTATCGAGCTTTATTACCCATTTATTTAATAGGCTTTTTTGGACTATTCAAAAAAAGTTGAAAGTGCTCGTAAACCTGCACGTGAATTTTATGAGGAAGTCTCCCGCATTCGAGATGCTTTTGAGGAGATAGAATCCAAAAAGCTTTTACTGAAAAAGGTTTATCATTCCATACAATTGACCTTTAGAAAATCTGTAGCATCGAAATGACGAGGTCTGAGGATGTCCTTAAATTATTAAAAGGATCTACAGTTCTCTCCAATTGCCAGCCTCTTTTTGAAGAACTTGAGGAAAAAAGCAGCA
>NW_013546639.1:0-6764 GCF_000760515.2 Mitosporidium daphniae
GTGTTTCAATTACATTAGATAAGACGGAGGCAATGCTCATCGCCAATGGTTTCTAAATAATCCTCACCCTTTCGATAGAAATTATACGCTCGCTTCAGTTGGTTGAAAAGAAATCCCTAGACGAAAAGTTTTCCTCCCTTGCGATGGAGAGATCCGACTGTTCGTCTGCTAAAAGGGGTGGCGACCTAGGATATTTCCGGATCAGCCAGATGCAAAGTAGAACTTATCTCCTTAATTCATAGAGCCATTTGAGGACGTTTCGTAAGCTTTTTTGGATGATGCATAGATTTTCGCTTGCCCGTGGCGAACTGTCTGGACCAGTCGAAACAGATTCCGGAGTTCATGTGATTCTAAGACTCGATTAAACTTTAGCTTTAAAAAGATTGAAAATTGCATACATGCCAATTTAAACATTTAATTTAATTTTACTCAAATGGGTTCATGCTGCATGTCCAACAACAAATGCGTAAGTCTATTTTATTCATCCATCATCATTTACTTGATAGACTCTTTATTCTTATTCATGTTGTTCTTCCACAAATAAGATTATCATTACCGCCAAATATGCAGGCATTCCAGTTACCTCAGATGCCTCCTTTGTCTATGGAGAAACCAATATGACGTCCACCTTTAAGAGCAAGTTTCCCTTTGGAAAGGTTCCGGCCATGGATGCTCCAGAAGGTCCCATTTATCAATCAACCGCAATTTGCACATATCTTGCTGAGTCAAGTACTGAAAAGGAGCGCCTTCTTGGTTCAACTCCTTACGAAAAGGCGCTTATTGCTCAGTATATGAGCTTGGCCGATAATGAATTTATGCCGCCTGTTCGTTCTTGGACTCTTCCTTTGTGTGGTTTTATGCCATATTCTGAGGAATTGGTTACAAAGGCACGTTCCGATTCGCTTTCCCTTCTTACCACGTTGGACAGTATCCTTTTGTCAAAAACCTTTCTTGTGGGAGAGCAGATTACTCTCGCAGACATTTGCCTGTCAACTAACCTTTACGTGGCATTTTTGTATGTCATTGGTCCAGAGCTTCGCAAAAAGCTCCCAAATCTCACTCGCTGGTACTTGACTTGCTTTGCGCAGCCAGAGTTTCAATGTTCCGACAAGGCTCTATATACTGAAGATGACCTTCTTTGTAAAGAACCTCTTACGACACCAAAGCCCTGCATTTCAACGAAAAGCGAATGCTCAAAAGCTAACAAATCCTGTTCAGCAGCTAAATGCCCTGAGGCCAACAAATCCTGTTCAACAAAGGCGTGCCCAAAGCCTGCTGCTGTGAACCACGATGAAGAAGACGAAGAAGAAGCTGTGAAAGAAAAGCCCGTAAAAAATGCACTCGATGAACTCCCCCCTTCTTCGTTTGTCCTTGATGCCTGGAAGCGCTTTTATTCCAATAACGAGACCACACCCACAGCGATCGATTATTTCTGGAACAACTGGGATCCTAAGGGCTACTCCATGTACCGCTTAACGTATAAAGACAATGCCGAGCTGACAAAAATTTTCATGTCCTCGAATCTGATTGGTGGATTCTTTCAGCGCTTGGAGCACATGCGCAAGTATGCATTCGGCTCGATGTGTGTCTTTGGCGAAGAAAATAATAGCGAAATTTCGGGCATGTTTATCATTCGCGGCGGTCCAGAACTTCCAGAAATGTTCAAGGAAGTTCCAGACTTTGACTCGTATGTAGTGGAGCATGTTGATTCAAGCGATCCCGCTATTAGAGACGAATGGAATGCATATCTAGCATGGGAGGGAAACTTTAAGAAGCCCTTTGCTAATGGCAAGATCTTCAAGTGAAATCAATTCAAGTATTTTATGCATTAAACGTTCGCAGTGAATAGCTTCTTTGGGTTGAAGAGCATGCTTAACAATAGCAGTTTAGGGTTTATTTTAATTACCACCCACCTTGGACCCTGTTTTGGTCCAGTTTATCCCGTACCGGGCGTGTGGGCTCTGGGCTAGTGTCCCCTCCACGGGTAGCCTTTTAGCTGGGGATATGCAGGCATATCGAATTGTCTGGAAAACGGGTTTTCAAAGGCAATCTCAAAAAACAGCGGGCCACAGACAATTATACCGCCCTTGACCATAGAGTGATTTATAGCAGCTAAAATTTTGTCCCAGGCAGTTGGATTTGTGTAGGGGAATACGAAGGGCAAAATCAGCGTTGAAGATAGAGAATCGAGAACAACGGGCAGCATGGCGCAGTAAATTTCAGTTCCCGAAATTTCCTGATCAACCTGCACAAGGAAAAGCTAGTAAAGTGGACAGCTTCGTCAGGAAAATGAGGGCCACTTCGATGATGTGTGTACTGAAGAAAAAAGTGGCATCAAGATTATTGAGGCAGACCATGGCGAAACAACGAGATCAATCAACGGTGCAGAAAACCATGAAAAAAATGTGAGAACAGTCAACATCGGAATCTCCAATTTGAGCTCTAGAGGGATGGCGTTGTAAATTAAGTGTTTAGATCGGCATATGTTATCCAAACCATACATGGATACCAGACTCGCAAGATAAAGGCTAAAAACAACACCGACACACGTAATATTTTCAATATGATCTCAATTGTGGCTGTGAAGAGCGAGAACTTTGAAAGAACCAAAATATTGGGAGTAAGGACAAGTGGCCAGAATGAAATCGGCCAAGTGGTTCTGTGTGAGAGCACGCAGAGAAGCAGTAGTAAAATATGAAAAATCAAGGAAGATAAAACCTCCTCGAAGGGAAGAAACAAAACTGGGCAATCGTCACGAGTAAAATGAATGTTCCAGCAGTCATTAAAATCAGGAGACTAGTAAGTACATCTAAAAGTGAACTACCAAGGGAGGAAAGAGCCACATCTGGTAACATAAATTAGAATCCAAGTAAAAAGGCATCTGTGCCATCCTAGACAGGCTCTTCTGCGATTCGTGTCAGACGGGTAATTATATCGGTGACTAGGATTGAAGCGGTGTTTTTGCAAATATATTTCAGAAGCCCATGTAGATTTTGAAATCTTGAACTTCAATTCAGATTGGGATTTTGGCCTTCAAGAGCTACGTTTAACAAAAAAAGACATACTAGTGAAATTCTTCCTCGCCTGCTCTAGAGGCAGGCAATATAAGAAGACGATCAGAGGGAAAGCTTTTCATTGCCTGAAAATCCAAAATATTTCATAGCTTATGAATGTATACTTGAGTTGAGTGGAGTTTCCCACCCCATTTGTATATCAGAGGAATTATCTGAAAAAAATGTGCGTTTATGAGAACTCAAAATGCCCGATAAAGCAATAATAGCAAGATTATCCATTGTTCCTGGTTACTTACGCTCCATTATTGTGTTTATCGACAGTAAATCCGGTGGAAGAGTAAAGATTTTGAAGGGGCAAAGCAAAAAATTAGCAGCAAAAGGTGGCATCGCTTTTTAGCCAATTAGCATCTGTGGTACATTTTCATGTATTTTCTAATGCAAAGGCACAGTCCCCACTCGGTTTAGTATAGGTTTTGCTGAACCCTCAATTAAACTTTGCTAAATTTGAGCTACTCAGACAGAATAGCTGACCAGAATAGAGGTCTAGGCATTCTAAAAGAAAGGAATATAGGGACATGTGAAAGAATTGGAAATAATTCTAGGCATCCGAGTAAATTTTTATTGATGCCACACATAATTTTACGCATCGAAAACGGCTTGCCTCTGATCTAGTGAAATATTGGATTTCCTTAATGTTGCTGCAGAAATCGAGATTATGAACAGATTGTTCTTAAGGATAGACTTGGCATTTCGACGGCTATATTCAGCCTCAACTGTAAAACGGACTATTTTCAAGCAACAAGGATACGCACGCCCCTTCATCCCAGAACACTTTTGACAGCTTAGGCGTAGATAGTATTTTTGATGCAACGGTTTACATTTAGGAGGTACTTTAAAGCCAAAAAACCCTGCTACTTCTATGCCAAGTACAGGTAAATCTATAGTTTGAACTTTTTTAATTAAGGGTTAAAATAACACTAGCATAGCTGATGTCTTCTGCTGCTAAACAGTAGACCCCGGCCAATTGTGTTTATCCTTGATTGGCCTACGCCTTTTTTAAAAAAACTTAAATATATGCAACTAATTGAAAAATGAAATGCCAAAGTAGAACACGTTGTTAATTAAAGCTCCCAAATTTAATAAGCCATTTCAGTGGTGCTTAGCACTATATTTTGATTCGATGCAAAATTTTCAGTGCAAAATAAGCTATAAAAACGCATCAAATTTTTCACAAAGCCTCTTGTCTCAATGAACATCCAAAAATGTCTACTTCTCCTAACCCTTGTTTCAATTCTCGTTACCCACTCATTACAAAAACCTCAACAAAAAACTTCTATAAAAAAAACTAACCTAAAAACGTTCGATGTGAAGAAATTTCTAAAGCATATAAAAGGAACAAAAACCGAATGTGAAGATATAAAAGAAAAAATCAAAGATTTTGAGGAAAAAATTAACATAATGAAAAAAAAGATGAATAATAAAGACAGCTCCTCTCAAACTGGGTTGTCTAACGATATTGAAATTCTCGAAAAATACGTAAACTCCCTTAAGACCAGATTGGCCAAACTCGAACTAAACAATTCTAACTCTAACGGAAAATTTTTTAACCCCGACACGGAACAAAATTCTGGAAATTCTGGAAATTCTGGAGATTCTGGAGATCCTGGAAATCCTAGAAATTCTGGAAATTCTGGAAATCCTGGAAATTCTGGAAATCCTAGAAATTCTGGAGATTCTGGAGATTCTGGAGATTCTGGAGATTCTGGAGATTCTGGAGATTCTGGCAATCCTAGAAAGCCTCGAAATCCTAGAAATTCTGGAAATCCTGGAGATTCTAGAAATCCTGGAGATTCTGGAGATTCTGGAGATTCTGGAGATTCTGGAGATTCTGGAAATCCTGGAGATTCTGGCAATCCTAGAAAGCCTCGAAATCCTAGAAATTCTGGAAATTCTGGAAATCCTGGAGATTCTGGAGATTCTGGAAATTCTAGAAATCCTGGAGATTCTGGAGATTCTAGAAATCCTGGAGATTCTGGAGATTCTGGAAATCCTGGAGATTCTGGAAATCCTGGCAATCCTAGAAAGCCTCGAAATCCTAACCCTAAAATTTCTTCATCAAATCGGAAAAATATCTCTTCTAGTCTTTTTAGTTTGATTTGCAACATTTTGGCTGGAATTCATGTTCACTGCGTCTGCATTCACGTCTACAAACATCTGAAAAACATTGTTCAATGTGCTTTCCAGATTATTACGAATCTGTGCACCAATAAATTTGTGTGGACTCTCATAGTAGTGGGGTTATTCTTTGTCTTCTTTGTGGCTGCCTATGACCCAGTTTTTTATGAAAGGTTCTTAAAGCCTATTTTTGGTGAGAAATTCTTAAAGCCTGATTTTGTTGAGAGGTTCTTAAAGCCTTTTTTTGATGAGAGGTTTTTAAAGCCTGTTTTTGATCTTCTCGCTAACCTTTTTCATTGGGCTATGGATGTCTGTAAAATCCTTGATGCTGTTGTTTTTTGTTTATGTTTTTGTTTTCTGCTCTCCAATTTTAAAAGCTCAAACTCCGGTGTTTCTGTAGTTGTACCAAATACATTCAAAAATGTCAAGACAAACTTCGAAATTGTTACAAAAAATACGATTAAATTTTTTATATTTCGCATGGTTTTAATCGTCATTTTTGTTCTCTTTTCATCAAAATCTGGAATAGAGGATCTGTTAGTTTCGAGAACTCGAGAAATTTTAAAAGGTGAACGAATTCTACAAGGTCTACAAGCTATAGCAGCTTTAAAGGCTCTAGAAGCTCAAAAAAATCCATATGCTCAACAAGTTTTACAAATTTTGAATTTTATAGTTGCTAAAGGAGGTACTGCACCAGATATAGTAGTGGGTTTAAACCCTCTGATATTAAGACTCCTTTTAGAAGATGAAAGCGATCCAAAAGCTACACAAGCTGTAATAAAAACATCTGATTTCCTAAATCCACTATTTGAACAAGCTCTAGAAACTGGAAAAATTTCAAAAGATCAAATAGCTAAAATGAAAGAAACAATTCAGGTATTCAAAAAATATGTCGAAATTCATGAAGAAAAAAAATCTCAGCAAAATCGAGATGCTTCAGACGTTTTAAAAAGCGAAAAAAATCTACAAGTTCTGCTATTTATGCGCCATTCAAAACCTATCAAAGATTTAAAAGTTCTAGAAGCTTAACAAAATCAATATGCTTCAGAAATTTTAAAATTTCTGAAAAAAATGTTTTATCGATCCACTACGGTAGATCGTCCGGATTTAGATGGTTTCATGAATGAACTGGAATTAAAAGGCCAAAGTGACTCAAAAGCTGTAATTGCTCTAATGAAACTCTATGCTTTCGCAATTCCAATATATGAAGAAGTTGCAGAAAATACATCATATCTAAATCTTGAGCTTAATGCCTTGGCGAAAATCGAAAAAATGAAAAACTATCAAAAAATGCATCAAGAACTCCAAAAAATCAATCCAGAAATCACTCAAGAAATCAATCAAGAACTCCAAAAAATCAATCAAAAAATCAAAGAAATCAATCCAAAATTCAAAAAACTCCATCAAAAAATCATAGAACTCGAAGAAATCAATCCAGAAATCAATCAAGAATTCCAAAAACTCCATCAAAAAATCAAAGAACTCGAAGAAATCAATCAAGAACTCCAAAAAATCAATCAAAAAATCAAAGAAATCAATCCAAAATTCAAAAAACTCCATCAAAAAATCAAAGAA
>NW_013546638.1:0-6749 GCF_000760515.2 Mitosporidium daphniae
AGAGTAGGGAGTTTGCTTATTTTTTCGTCATTAMATATAAACCACCTGTTGTCTCCACAATTAGGTCGCTTTGTTATGGTCATATCTATGTGCGATTAGCTTTATCAAGAGCATACAATGGCCCGAATGTATGCTGTCTGTATTTCCTCGATGAGTGCATATTGAGGACAGCTCGTACACTTGGGGCTGCTTAAGTACATCCCAAGTGGACAAATCGATTTTTTTAGGGATCTCAATGAGACTTCTATTGGACTTTGCAATCCTGCCGTCATGCGAAAACCGTTTCAAATGAAAAATGAAGATTTTCGGAAACCGCGAAATAAGGAGCCTCTTGTATCCAAAAGAATCCTTTGTAGAATTGTTGCAAAATGTGGAGGAGCATGTCCATGTACGAGGCAGCTCTTCGACCTTGAAATATTCTTCAATGCAGTTGATCAAGGTGCAGTGGGTGTCTTGTAGATTTAACGAAATGATCACATTCGGGGTAAAGTGTAAGCTGGCTATTTTACAAAATGAGCATTCCAGAATTGTGACAATGATGCTGTGAAAGATTTCAAAAACAGGGCTGCTTCGAAAACAGGAAATGGCTCGATCGGAAGACTGCAACTGAGCGACCATTGACTTACCGAAGCAATACCATCCAAACCGTCAAAGGTTGATATTCTAAATTCAGAATTGACGGACTTTTTTGTGGCGGAAAAGTCTACGTGCAGAGCATCCAAAAGCTCCAGCAAGACTTCATGAACGTCTTGTTGCCGGCCGTTTCCGAAATTCGGCCACTTTTTCCAGATGGATGCCTATATTTTAACGGGGGTTTCTACTTGTAGGGCAAATACAGGGGACAGTACACTCGATTTTTCTGAACAAAGGAAATTTACAAACTGCGATGCTAGCGAGGATGGAAACTCGATTTCGGTCTCGTTTGGAAACCAAGCAAACCCCAACAGTGTTCTATCCACATTAGCACGAGCAATGTACTTTTTTTCTTTTGATTGCGTGTGGGCATCTCGGTGATACCAGATCTTGTTATTAAATTCGGAAAGGATAACTTCAGATGCAGACAATAACGACTGAAAAAGTGAATTTAAGTAGCAGTTATTGCGGATATTGGGTAATCCTCTAGGCGCCACTGGGCTACTACGTGAGTACGTGGCCTTTTTTGGAGTTTTAGCAGATGCATCTGGAGCTCCGTCACCGCCGCCACCAGCCTGATCATGAACATCGATAAAGGGATCCAATAGATTTTTTTCGTTTTCAAGCTGTTCAGCACGATTAGTGGGCGCGATTGAATTGCCCGAAATGTCTGCTTTAATAGACGCTAGATGAATAGATGCTATTTTTACAGACTACAAGAAAATTAGTACAAATCATCGGCGCACTTGTAGTAAATCTTGGAATGTAGAACAGCTTCTAAAAGAAAGGAACTCTGGATGATTAGGAATAAATTTCAACGAAACGCTAATGGTGGTTATTGCGGCCATGCTTACATTGAAAATCGGTAAAACAAAATAAAAGCATCGATCAATTGATTAGCGTTCATTTTTTCTGTGGCCTATCAAATAAGCAAACAAGCAATCGGGCACCGATGCAAACAGCTCCTTTGCGCTTTGAAATATGATCAAGAGCGACATTTTGGGTCTCCACTCGATTCCCTCCAACGCCTTTTTGACGAGATGAGAAATTTGGACGTTTTGCTCGTCCTCCAAATACATAAAGGGCACAAAAATTATTTTTAATTTTTCTCATGAATCCATCAAAGCATTGTGTTCTCAATGCCATTTCGTTCTTTTTTGCCATGAAAAGCCAGGAGCAAACGCTCGAAATATCGGCCAAGACCATCGAGTCGCGAACCGTATTCATTTTGAGGGAAAAACACACACATGCTTTGCCTTTATCGCAACAGAAGCCGGATTTTATGTCCAAAAGCTGCCAATACTGCCCAAATGAGGGCGACTTTTTAGATTCTACCGAAAAGCGACTGCATTTCCTGTCGCAATGGCATAAGACCAACGTCAAGCGATCATATTATGGGCTTTGTTCGCTTAAATATAGCGAATTTACTCTTCTCCCCGTAAAAGCGTTTCTTTTACAAAATGAGTCTCTTCCTTCTTTTCCACATCTCCCGATGCAGCAAGATGATTCTGAGGCCGATTTTGTCAATTTAAACTCTGACTCGTGGATTCGTTTTCTGAATTCGTTTGCATCAACACATGAAACCGTAAATCCACTATCGCAATTTCCGGAGCGCGTTTGTGTGCATCGTTCTTTGTTCAGCACTGAAAAGTGCGAAACAATCTCACAGGAGGTCATTGTAGCCACTGCAGACAAAATATCCACGTATATCGACCTGGCTTTTACTTTTATTTACATAACGGCAGAAGAATAGTTCATCCGGGTGGTCAACTATTGCGTCAACCGTGGTGAAATTAAGCTAGTGTTTTCCAGGGAAAAGAGAACATACTCGTGCAGAAAAAAGCAAGGTGGCTCCCAGCTTCTGCGAGACAAAAAGGGGAAAATAGCCACGTCAGCAGGCTCCATGCTACGCAGAGAAAACGAACTGAGCTTGATCAGGGATGCCACATCGGATATCAAGTCCCTCAAAAAAGAGGTTGCCATGCAGAGCTATCGGCATTTCATATACATCTCGAGCCATTTAAAACAATATATCAATCTTGATGAGCTTTTCGAAGGAAATCCCTGCTTTTGTGGCAGGAAATTTCCCTCTGACCTACGGTCCTCAGATAGATATGACTCTGTAAATTTGATAGCAGACCTGATTGTGCTGGGCAATTGGGACAATAAAATAGCTTCCAACTACGACAAGGTTTTCATAAATTAAGTTCATATTGCAAATCTTTTTTATCAGCCAATTTGATCAAAATATGTAAACAATGGCGTTTGAGTTTTTGATTCCTCATGTCCAACCCACAGATTTCGCTCCGCTCGCCAGCAGAGGAGCCAACAAATCAACCCCAAGACTCTGCTACCCACGGTGTTGCTGCCAACTTTTGCACATATGATGTTGTGGCGCAGGAGGCAGCCAAAATCGCCCTTAAAAATGCCACTCCAAGTGCCATTGACGAGCCAATGATTGGCTCGGTAGATGCTCAAACACTTGGCACTTCAACCATTTCTTCCGATCCCAATTCGATTCAACTTTCCGACCACACCGTCACAGAGTGCAGTCAGTCTACAGGGGCAGAAACCATTGATGATGTGGCCGATTGCGTTGCCACGGGATCCCTCCATCCGAAAAACAATTATTGCACTCAAATGCCAAAACTAGAATCTTCATCTGCAGATTCTTCTTTGTCAATTCATGTCTCCACGGCTAAGGAATCCTTGAAAAAAAATGATGCGGGATCATCGTCAATTGGCGTTTCTTCACGGCCACCATCGAAGAGTTCTGTTGTTTTTGCCATTTTATTTTACTTGGTGACCTCGATTKCGATGGTCATTATTAACAAAATGGTGCTCAATGTGTTTGCTCTTCCCTTGACTCTGTTATGGATACAGCTTGCCTTTGCTGCAGTCCTACTGAAGCTGCTTGAGCTTACAAGGATATGTTCGCCTTTTGCCCCTCTTTCGATTGACATTTTAATTAGATTGGCGCCATTGATTCTTATCAACGTACTCGGGCTTGCTATGAACACACTTTGCTTGCAATATTTAGATGCATCTTTATACCAAGTTGCCAGAGCACTGATACTTCCATTTACCGTGATCCTTTCTGCCATCATTTTGAAGCAGAAAAGCTCTATTCCGGTTTTGATTGCATGTGCCATCGTGTCTGGTGGCTTTTTGATCGGCATTTTCATCGAAAAAGATGTCCACATTTCTACGCTTGGAGTAATATTTGGCATTGTCAGCTCATCGACTTCTGCTCTTCATTCCATTGTGATTAAAAAGTCGCTAAGGATAATTGATGGTGCCGTTGCTTTGGTATATTATAATAACTTACTGTCCGTTATTCTTCTATTTCCGTTAATATTTATTGAGACAAATGGCATAATTCAGTTGTTCACTGTGGCGAGCGTGTCCGCTGTCGCTACGCCGGGAATGTTTCTGATTGGCTCTGTTTTGGCAGTACGTTGTTTACATCAATGCTCACCATTAGGGCGTTTGCGGTCTTCTCATAAACCTTGCCGGGTTTTTGCAAATTAAGGTGACAAGGTAAACGACTTTTCCATTCTCATCCACCACATAGCCCGATAACACATACGCTGTCGTCGGCATCAAGAGGGATCATTCAAACCCTATTGGCCGTTTTAATCCTCGGCGAAATATTAACAACATCTCGTGTCATCAGTATCGCCATTACTATTATCGGAACGATCTTGTACACTTGGATAAGGTCTAAGGAATGTAAAAAAGAAGAGGCTAAAGCCGCCAAGTCACAATCCTCGTTTTACAAGATACCACAGCAAATGGACATTGAGGTCGGAAAAACGGAGAAAATCTATTCACGGCCCGACCAAATGACGGAAGGTAACATCCCCAAGTCTATTCATGGCCAAAACTTGCGGCTCTACAAGCTACCCGCAAATACGATGGTTATGGCGTAACATAAAAATTGCAACAATAAAGGATTTCGTTAGTGTGCCCGCAGAAGAGGAAAAAATTCATGGTTGAAACGTTGGTGACCAAGATGAAATTTGTACAATTGATGAGGCGACACTGGGAATAGTAACAGAGCCCCCGGTATCTGGGGCAGCATTGACCCACCGAGAAATGTCTTTTACATCAACTCCCGCATCCACATGGTACAAGAGAAGCGATTTTCGAACATTTTCAGTCAACCTGCACAAACCAACACTTGAGGCGATCTTTGTACTCTGTACAACAACGGAATATCTAAATCATTATTTGATTCCCAAAACAAGCAAGGCTACGCTAGGCATGCAAACAGATGCCAGAATAAAAATGACCGAAGAAATACATTGACAGGGGCAACCACTTACTCCGAATGCACTGTACCGGGGGGTCTCGAATACAGGAGAAAATCAGACCCGTACTTTAATCCCGACCTGATGATCCAATGCTTTGATTTGAAGTAAGCATAAGCACAAACACGAAAGAGGTCTAGTACAAAAAGGTAGATCAATACCTTCTGCCGATAAATGCTTAACAATCTTGCAGATAAGGCTATACTGATCTATGGAGGCATACGAAAATGTGTCTGCAGTTGTGGGCCGAGCACTACAAAGCAGCAATGATGCCTTGTTAATATTCTTGCAGCACAAAAACCGTTCTCCAAAGGTCACGCTCAAATAGACCACCTCCTCGACAGATAGGTAGTAAGGCTCGAGCAATTTCTTCCCACATTTACTGAGGATAGGTCCGCCCTTGGAAGAAAAATTCGATCCGAAACATCCGGAATGCGAATATAGTCTGACGGCATCAAATGGATCCAGGACCACCGCGCAAAATTCGCCATAAAAGTTACCGGGGTCCGCAAACGAATCAGCGTTCAAGTCGCAAAAACTTGCCCCTGGTGTGAAAAAAACATCAGATGGTGAATTAACACCGGGGGAAACGTCTCCAGTACATGCTGAAGCAGGACAGCCACTAATATGATGATCCATGAGTTTGAAAATTTTATTAATATTTGGAATTTACCGTCTGGCACGAACGACTAAAATGTTATAAAATGTAAGCCCCTACTTGGCGGGCCTCGCATTGCCGGAATGGGACCCCCGCCCCTTCCACCGGTTCCACGGTGGACAGGGCGACCCACGAGGTTAGGAAGCGAGCCGGCTCCGGCAGATATTCCAGCCCCCCTTGCAGCGGTCTTTGTTTGCAGGAAAGGCGCATAGCGTAGATTATCAGGAACAATGAAATATCTGACGGAAGACCCGCGGATAAAAACACCGTCGGCAGAGGTCATTTTCCCATCTCTGGCTGTAACAGTTACTTCGCGCAGTTGTATATTCATGTTATCTTCAATATCCATGAGCTTTCCGCGATATATGTATCCGGTTTTTAACTCCACGGTGACCGTCAGCCCCTGGCTTTCATGGAGAAGCTTTAATGGGACTCCGATGTTATAAACCATTAATTTGAAAATTTGGCAAATTTTTTAATTTAAAATTATTTGCCGCTCGTTYCCGTGGTTTGTGTGTAGCTTTGGTTGTCGTGTGTCACAACATATATTCCAGAAATAATAACTTGCCGGAAATACGCATTCTTTCAAAGATATTTTTGGAAAGTAATAAGTAACTTCAAGCAGCTTAAGTTTAATTATTTATGAGCAGGCTTTTCAATAACAAAAGAACAATCGAAATTTAAAAAATTTTCCATCAATTGCATGGATACTATGCCAACAGAGGATTTGCCATTGCCCACGCCTCCCTCTGTTGTCATTGAGACGATTCCTCCAGCACCATTTTCACATACAACAACGTCTTTGATTCATAGGCGATATATAAGATACTCCACTGTCGAATATCACACTAATCCCTCCTCGAATACCTCTTTTGAGACCGACATTGATTCATTAACGCTTATGGAGCAAATTTTATTGCTAGGATTACACGACAAAGAGGTTTTTGGTGTGTTCAAAATTTATTTTAGGGTCATTTGTCTCTTTTCAATGACTCCATTTCATATGTTTTACGAGGTTGCATTCTAATCGAACTTGCTCTCCGGGGGAGGATCCAATCGGTCGTATCGCATCGTACCAGACACTATCCAAGTGAACGACACATCGAAGTCATAAGCTCTTCAGGGCTTATTCCAGTAACTGGAGA
>NW_013546637.1:0-6699 GCF_000760515.2 Mitosporidium daphniae
ATGTGGTTCTGGATGGCGATCGTGCTCGCGATGGCTAAAATCCCGAAATCCGCCTCTACGGTGTCGCTGATAATAGTGGTCGGGTGGTGGCGGTCTTTCTCTTTGATCCCAATCATCCGGAGCAGTCATGCGATACGGACGGTACTGGCGGAAATCCTCAGAGCGATCATCTTTAAAACGATGATGATGATGATGCTCATGATGATGATGATGATGATTGTTGTTCTGATGGTAGGAGGAAAGGGGAGTTGGGCGGCGGTTCAGGTTATACTCAAAGGGAGAATAGCTCACCGCCGAAGATGATCGATGGCCAGAGTATGTTCGTGGTGAGGTGGATGTTTCGATTCCATCCATAGGGCGATGTGTTACGTTTGGTAGATCCTCTGTTTTCTCTCGATTGAGAATGGCAGAATTATGCTTTGTAGATACAGAATCACACGGCTGCGGTGACGACATTTTCTCGTCTGGTTTGACAGGTGGTCCAGAAGAGTATTGACGTGTAAAGGTAGCGGAGATAGAGACAGAGGAGGATGCAGGTGCAGCTGCAGCTGCAGCTGCTGACTCGACTGCCCCAGCAGCAGCGACAGCTGCATTCGTAGCATCGCGACGACGCTTTGCCAGCTCATGATAGGAGCATCCAGAAAAATGAGGCAATTCAGCGGTAGTCGCCGTCAGAGGCAGGGCTGTAGTAAATGCCGGATGCTCCAAGGCTTCCTTTGCCGATATTCTTGCATCCGGATCGATACTGAGCAGACGATGTACAAGATCAAGCATCTGGGCATCGCCAATCCGACTCTCATCAAGTGGATGCAACGGCTTTGCTTGATGCTCAGAAAACAAATTAGGAACTTTGGAGGAGTCAGGAAGATTGGCTAAACTGCGCATTCCAGGCCGAGGCCAGCCAATGGTGTCAAAAATCAAAGTCAACTGATGCAGTTCAGACGTGCCCTGAAAGAGAGGCTGCCGTAAAAAAAGCTCTGCAACGATGCAACCAACACCCCACATATCAACTGCCGTTGTGTAATGTTGAGCGCCAAGCAACAGCTCTGGCGGCCGATACCATCTTGTGACAACGCCTGGCGTCATCGATGCAGCACGATGGGGGTCGAACGTCCTGGAAAGGCCAAAGTCGGCAATCTTTACCTCCCCTCGATTCCCGACAAGGATATTTGCGCCTAGGGTTAGGGAATCAAATTAAAAGAAAACACGCATTGCAGAACACAGGTCGGAGACGAAACAAAAAGAGGTCAAAATACGATATCCAGACTTACTTTTGATGTCGCGATGCAGCAAGTTTTTTGAATGTACATAGGCAACACCTTGAAGCAGTTGTTTCGCATAGTACTTGATTTGGGGCACATTGAACCGTATGTTTGGTGCATCTAGAAGGCCAACCAGGTCATGCTCCACAAACGGGAAAACAATGAAAAAAGTCGGCGGGCCTTGTGAACTTGCCGTAGAGAGCGCAAGTTCCTGAATGGAAATGACATTTTGATGGTTCATACGCTTAAGGATCCTTATTTCCCTCAAAGATGTAATTGGAAACTAAACATAAGCTCGTTGCTAGATACCCCTTCGCCATTAGGCATTGGAAGGATGCGCTTCAGTGCCACTAGGCGCCCAGTGGCTCGATGACGTGCGCGGTGCACCTCGCCAAATGTTCCTTCACCAACCTACCGGAAATAAAAACGAAATCAAAAGACTATGGTGCGGAGGCAAAAGAAAGATGGATTACCTTGTCCAAAAAGACATAATCATCTACCGGTGAAATGCCTTCAAACTTGTGGTTGACACCGTAATAACTTTGTAGCACCATGGGCCCAAATGTTCCATATGGAATGGCTTCCTTAGCAGGAACCCCGGCCTTTGCAGATGGCTGCCTTAAAGGCTGTGCTGCTTCTGTTCGTTTTGTCGCCTTAGATAATGGAGCAGACATCATTGGCGAAGAGGTCGTGGTTTCAAATGGGTCAAAGTACGAAGTAGCCACTTGCATTGAGGAAGTAGATGCGGAATGAACAGGTGTCTTTGCCTTTGGCTGCTTCGCATCTTGAAAAGTTTCTTTCTTGCTAAAAATGGGCTCTTGGCCTTTTATATCCCCTGCTCCAGTAAAGCTTCGCTTTGTTAAAGACTCTCCCTTTGATGCAGAAATTGGAGCAGGCCCATTCTTTGGGCAACACAATGAAAAGGGCTGTTCTTCAACTGCAGGTAGCATTTTCTTCATCTCATTTTTAATAGGTGGGATTGTTGTTATGGAGGATTCTCTGTTTATATCATATGATGTCCTTTTGGACTCAAGATTCTCAGCATCAACCCCAACAATGTCTATCGGTGAGGAGGGCCTCTTTTTTTTTATCTGCGGATAATCTGGCGAAAATGCCATTTTGAGATCCTTTTTAGAGAACAAATTTTCCGCCGGTTCAATGGAATGCACCAGCTTGCTAAAGACGGTGGAAATGCTAGAGTCCTTTGGTTCGTGTATCTTTCTCGTTTTGCGCAAAAGCAAATCCCTGAGTTCCTGCAAAAGATGCTTAGAAACAGATAACGAGACAAAATCGGAAAACTTTCTTGTGCGCCGCTCATCTCTGATAGATGATGGAGCCGAATTCTTTTCCTCCCCGTCGGTTGAGGAAAAAGAGGGGCACGACGACGAGAGTGCCGCCATTCCAACTAAAAATTAATTCAATTTGTAAATTGCAATTTTATTTTCAATGATTGCAGATCAACCTAAACGGCAAAAGGTCCCCCCCTCCTTCCATTGTCATCTCCACGCTCACCAGGCCCAAAGCGCGAAAGTCGCTGGCAGAATCGTCTGGGACAGCTAAAACAAGACCTTGGTATATATCTGCACACATAGCCAAAGGGGCAGTTGCACGGTGGTATGAAGAGTGGACATTGAACACATCGTGTTGGCCCAAATTGGTCAGTCCCGCAATATGAAAAGGCAAGTGCTAAAAGAGCAATAAAATAAAGGAGAGCTTTCATTTTATATGTGCCCAGAATGTATGTTTCCCGTTATATAGAAATCGATCAAATATATTAGGGTTTTCCATTTGTAATTTTTGCTGATCATCAATAGACCGGATAATTGCGAAAGAATCACCAAATCTTGTTTTGAAGCATCCACATGTGATATCAGTGGCTTTATTAAGGGCGTTTACACCAAACGAGACAATGCGGACTTTTAGATGCTGCTGATGTTCCTTGTGTACATTGTTGCATTTCTTTTACCCAAAAAAGCATACAACCTTTCTGCAAGAATCCCATTTGACGATGAAGCTCCGATATTGCAGTTTGGCCCTAGTCAACCTTGGAAATGGAATGAAAGATCTCTTATTTTGCAGGGAGATACTATGCCTCCTACGCCACGACAGATTCCGATTCAAAGAAATGATATTCCAGATTCGATTCCTGCAAAAGGCACGCTATGGACGGGTGAAAATGGCGTGTGGATAATAAGGGGCTCTGAGCAGAACACTCCGGATCAAAGTAAAGGAACAAGTCTCTCTTTAAGACAACCACAGAGTGAGCAAAAAAGAAATTCCGATCCGCTCTACTTGAGCCAAATTACGCTAACGTTTCAGCTTCTGGCGCGTGTTAACGGGGAAAGAACATCTAGAGGATTGAAGCCGCTCTGTGCAAATAAGTACACATTCGCATTGATGACATAACTAGGAAACTCGTGTCATCATCCACGCAGCATTCCGTGTTGATGGCCAAAATGGGTGAAATGAGCCACCAGCTTCCGGGAGGACCTTCGTTAGGAGAAAGGGTCACCGAGGCAGGATTTGAATGGAGATCAATTGCAGAAAATATTGCAGCAAAAGTATCCGATGTAGATGATGTGATGCAGGCATGGATGAACTCGCCAGGTATATCAAGTCTACATTTGATTTTAGGGCATCGACAAAACATCCTTGGGTCTTTTGAATATTTCGGTGCAGCACAGGTAAGCCAGTTTTGGACACAGGACTTTGCAACAAGCTCAAATCAAGGCACCACAAACGAGTGCATGTAAACTTTAACGTGTGATCGTGCAAGAAACGAGCCGATAACATAACATATGCGGTAAATAGGCGAATCTATTGCGGCTATTAAAGAATTAAAGTTAATTATTTGAAGTAAAATTTAATCGATTTTTACAATTCGAAACAAAGTTTCGGAATTGTCACTGCAAATATATTCGTGATCCGGCCATTCATTGGGAAGATGCCAGCGTTATCAGCAGAACAAGTTGAACGTTTGAGGGTAGTCGATTTACGAGAAGAACTCTCCAGCAGGGGCCTCCAAACTTCTGGTTTAAAAAAAGATCTTGTAGCAAGGCTTTTGGAAGCCTTGCAGGGCGAAGGATCTAGTCAAGATGGTGCATTGAGCCCAACCAGCAAAGGGGAAGATCTATCAGCACAAAGTTCTCCACAACAACAACCCTCTGGACAAATATCAGAGCAACCGGAAAGCCTTATTATTCGCAAACCCAAAAAAAAGGCACACGCAAGTGGTGATGGTGAGCATGATTTTTTGCAAGAAAAGCTGAAAATGGACCATACTCCTTCATCAGAAAAAATACTTGCGCCAGTTATAGATACCATTGCACAGGATTCAAACATGGATATGGTAGATGTTGCACCCAGTGCAAACATACATACGGTGTTTGAAGAAAGCACGCAAGAGCCTTTATCCACTGGCCCAACAGAGCCAGTTTCCATCGATACCCAGCCAATGCGCGTAGAGTGCGATCAGATGGCTCAGGCAGAAGATCTGGTCAAAGAATCTCAGCTCGAAGCTCCAACTCAAAGCTCCGACAAGGAAAATCAACAAATGGTGCACCACATTAAATCTGATGTGGCCGAGTCGAGAAACCCTCTTGCAATATTGTTTGAGGTCAACACAAAACTGGGTTCAGGTTTGAGAATATATCGCCCTAATGGTAGATTACCAATATATTTCAGAAAAGTCTCTTTCCATCACCAGGCTTCTTCCGCCATTTAGCGCGGCAGGGCTACAGCATCTGTTGGAAAGGTATGGAGAAGTTATGGACTTCTACCTCAATTTTGCAAAGTCTCAATGCTTTGTCAAGGTTTTTTCTGCCGTAATATTTTTAGTATTCCACTGAACAATCAGCAACGTATGCACTATCGATGCTGCAAAACCAAAGATGGCCCGAAAAACATGGCGAACTCCTATTTGTGACCTCGGTGCCCTTGGAGCAGATCCTTCAAACCATCGAACAGGAGTCAAAAATCACGGGTGCCTCCATGCAAAAGGGCTTCAATCGTGGCCAAAAGCGCACATTTGAGGAGATAGACCACGCGGAGGGCTATGCTGAGCGCGGTGAAAGAAAATATCACCCTCAGACTATGCTGTTGTAAATTTTTTAAAATTAAATTCATTTTTGAAAAATTAATGCCTTCCAAAAGGCAGCAAGGATCCGAAGATGAGGGGTCTTCCTTCGAAGACATATTCGATGACATTGAGGATGAAGACACCATATTTGATCCTTCTTTGCTTGATGGTTGCGATACCGAAGAGGACAGCGACCAACAAGACGTTAATATGATGCATTCGAAGAAAGCGATTCCTTTATCTTCGATCGGAAAATTTTCCGATCTGAAGATTGAGGAGCAAGAACAGGACGAGCAGGAAGACACTACTCCTAGGCGGACATATTTGCCATCAATGCATGTTGACAAGGACAACCAATTGGATGTAAATCCATCCGTATACAATTTGTTCCGGGAACTTACTATCGAATGGCCCTGTCTTTCTTTCGACTTTTTGTCAACGGATGTAAATGAAAATGGCAATCTCTCTGTTTCAATAGTCGCTGGCAGTCAAGCCGCTTCGTCTTCAAAGAACAGACTGTATTACATCAAGGCTTCTAATCTCAAAGTGCTAAAGAAAAAGCATTCCATTGACTCTGGATATCTCTCTTCGTCATCAGATAACTCGTCCAGCGATGAGGACGAACACCAAGTAAATGTGAAATGCAAAGCGTCATCACCGGCTCTTTCCTCTATCTCTGTTCCGCACCAAGGCTGTGTGAATCGGGTTCGAGTCTCACGAGCAACAGGCATACCAGCATATGTCGCCTCTTGGTCGGATTTGGGGAAAATTTATATATGGAACTCTGAGGATCATCTTAGGCAGCTTGATGATCCTGTTAATTCTTTGAAATATTCATTTATTGGAGAAGATCTCAAGAAAAGGCATAAAGCGGTCAAAAACAACAGTACAGCCTCATTGGCCGTTATGACCGACCATGGCACTGATGAGGGATATGCCCTTGCGTGGTCAATAAAAGGGACACCCGGTCGAATCCTTTCCGGAGACTGCAGTGGCAAAATCGTCATGTCGCAATTGGGGGAAGCAACTTTTACGCCACTTGGAAAGCTCCTGAACCCCTCCTGTTCTGTCGAAGATTTATCTTGGAGTACGATTGAGGCTGAAATTTTTGCCTCCGCCGATACTTCTGGGATGGTGAAGATTTGGGATACCAGACAGGCATTGAGCCCTGTTGCCACAATACATGCCAGCGCATGTGATGTTAATGTTATAAGCTGGAATCCGTCATCAACCTTCCTTCTTGCCAGTGGCGCCGATGATGGTGAGTGGGCAACTTGGGATCTTCGGAAAGTATTTACTGCATCGCCAAGCAAATCGGACCCGCTCGTTTCGTTCAGGTGGCATCAGGCGCCAATCTCA
>NW_013546636.1:0-6653 GCF_000760515.2 Mitosporidium daphniae
GAAGAAGAAGAAGAAGAAGAAGATGATGATGATGATGATGATGATATTAAATGATAAGAGGTGACAAATGTGGGCTTTGAGGGAAACCCATTACTACTACCGGAGATTAGGGAATCGCTATTCTTCGTTTTTGATGTGTGACAATTGGTGCTAGTATCGACGATACTGGTACGGCGAGCATATTTTTTCTCAAGTTCGCGATAAATTAAAAAGTCACCAAAAATGCGGGAAGGAGACCAAAGCCGACCATCGGTCCAGCGCTTGATGCCCGACTCTGTTTCATTGAAGACAAAAACACTTCCGCTTCGAATTTGCTTGCGCTCGTGATCATGAAGCCGTCTTCGCACACGGCCAAGACGGCCTTCTCTGCACAATTGGAAAATCCGGAGTGCATCTGCGCTGCTCTCAACCATCCCATAAAATGTTTCGATCTTTGAAAGAGAAATAAAATCACTCTTAAGCGCAGCATAGTTATGATTGCCATGGCCATGAGATTGCTGGTTCTGCAAATATGATTGTGCTCTTCCCATCGAACTGGCTGCTGAGTGAGGGGGAGAATCAATTCCAGGAATCATTAAAGTACCATCCAATGGTACCGATATTTTCAAAGCTATCCAGCAATGATGAATGGTGATGATGAGGATCAGCAGTTGGACCAGCCAGTATTCATTAATGCAATTAAGGTTTCCTTGGTATTGAGCCAATTATCATTGAGAGACAAACTCAATTTTGCAAAGATAAACAGTTTCCAAAAGTGCAGCCATTAAGCCCGGATGTACTTGAAAATATTTTCCAAATTTTAATCAACCTCTGATCAGGGAAAAATCGGAACAATGTGTGCAAATGCAAATAAATGAGGTGTGTTTATCGCATTGAAAATACGAAATATTTAAAACCGCCCCTCCGCACCTTGAATGCTCGCTATGTTGGCATCCATTTTTTCGCCAAAAAACACTCCAAGCTTTGAAAGCTTTGATCCAAAAAGCCTGATTCTTTCTACCGATAAACTCAAACTAATTTGCTCCGAATTGGTGTCCAAGTTTGAGAAGGAGCTTGAATTTTCCCCAAATTCGATGTTGCCCACATTTATCGACAGATTTCCACTAGGAAACGAAGAGGGTACATTTATGGCCATAGACATCGGAGGAACGAACATCAGACTTGATTTGATTGCACTTAAAAAGCACAAGGCACCGGCATTTATTGCTAATTGCACAAAACCCATTCCAGGCAGCTACAAGAAAGGAAGTGGTACGAAGTTATTTGAATTCATAGCGTTGGAAATAATTGGCTTTTTGGAGGGCAAGAAAATTGAGGTATGTATGTCCTTCATTAACTGTTGATCGTAGAAATCGCCAGTTCCCCTTGGATTTACATTTTCATTTCCTCTCAAGCAAACATCAATAAATTCGGGGCATATATTTCAATGGAACAAAGATTTTCATTGTGAAGATGCCTTGATGAAGGATCCCGTCTTGCTTTTGCAATGTGCTTTGGAAAAGCAAGGCTACCCAGATCTTGTCAAAGTTTCGGCTATCGTAAACGATACGATAGCAACGCTACTTTCTGGAATCTACATAAATTCTAATGCCAAAATCGGACTAATTCTTGGCACCGGAACCAATGCTTCCTATGTGGAAAAGACACAAAAAATTGCGTCAAAGATTGAAGGTTCCTTCAAATCCGAGTATACCCTTGTGAATACCGAATTTGGATCCACCGACATTAATTCAATGGATTTTATTTCATTTTTGTCTACAAAGTACGATCAGCTTGTCGATAAAAACTCCGCAAACCCTGGAAACCAAATACTTGAAAAAATGATTTCGGGCCGCTATCTTGGCGAAATTTTCAGCTATATTCTTGTGGAGAATGGATATTTGAAGGAAGGCGACCCTTTCTACACTGCAATTGATATGAATGCCATTGAAAGGTTTTTAATGGTCTTATAAACTCATATTCATAGCAAATATGACACCAAAGCAAAAGGAAGCCACAAAGACAGCATGTTCATGTGGGAGGTTTGTTCGGCCATCTCAAGCCGCTCTGCTCAATTGGCTGCATGTGTCATATGTGCATTGATAATTCTCTCCAACAACCAGTGTGAGGATATGACGGTGGTGGCGATTGATGGCTCAATCTTTGAGAATTACCACAAATACGCAGAAAGGCTCGAGCAGGCCATTTCCTCTATCATCGGTTCGTCAAAAGTCAAACTAATATTTTGCAAAGACGGTTCAGGTATTGGAGCCGCCATTGCAGCTTCACTTTATGCCTCGTAAAATTACAAAAAGAACACATGGTTGTCATTTTAATAACAAATTAAATAAGATCATTTATTTGGCTGCACAGCTTCATATATTCACAAACGGAATTAAACCGCGCCGAAATTTGCAAAGAATCGCCGATGATGGGGTCCCATTCCCAAAAGTAAATTTCAGAGACCATATCATCTATGGGATATATTTTGGAATTCCGACTTTCACAGATCGTTGCTATAGTTGGTAAGACATATGGGCACCAATACCTCCACACCCATCAGGTAGGGACAACTTAATTCCGGCCCAAGGTCGACCCCTGAACGCCACTTTCAGAGGCCACGATGTATATTCATTGGACGCATTCTTTTCAATGTGAAAGTAATTGGCATCCGAAAAATCAATATACGGCAAAATTGATTGAGGAATGCAAGGGATCGAATGGATACAACTAGAAGATGTTGGGGTCGAAACTTGCTCCATACAACAATTACTTGGACCACTCAAACGCGATAAATTGGACACAGTTTAATTATTTTTATTTTTCAACAATAGAGAACAACTCCCTGGCCATACTTAGTTGCCCTTGCTCTTGGGTAATTTTCCCCTCCATCGAGGCTATGTCTGACTCTGCACTTTCTTTATTAAGAAGATATAGGTATCTATATTGAAATTTGACGCGAAATACCTTTCTAGCGGATCC
Organism: Mitosporidium daphniae; assembly: GCF_000760515.2. Taxonomy (NCBI): domain Eukaryota; kingdom Fungi; phylum Microsporidia; genus Mitosporidium; species Mitosporidium daphniae. Next base: position 2,962 of record NW_013546636.1, read on the forward strand.
GCATCATGGTGTAGAGATTGGTTTTTTTTCTCCAACAACGAAGCGAGCGTCAATTCGTTTTCTTTGATAGAGGATTCTAATTCAACAATTAATTTCTGTAAGGACTCTTTGGTATGAACAGTGGCATCTTTCCTTGGTGTTTTCAATGTCCGGTCAAATTCTGTATCATCATCGGCATCATCATCATTTATATCGTCCTCTGGTTGATAGTAGTTATTTTCGGATGATTCGCCCGAATCGAGATCTGAACATGCACTTGAACATTCGGCCTCTTCTTCATGCGAGGTGAATTTTGAACAAATATATAATCGCGAAGATTTTCCAAACTGGATCATATCGCCGATGTGTAATTTAATGGGCTCGTCCTTTTTCAGCGGCTGCTTGTTTAGGAACGTTCCATTGACACTATTTAGGTCGACCACCATTATGCTACCATCGCTACTTCGCATTTGGAAGACAGCATGAAACCTCGATGCGCTCTAAACGGAAAGCATTTGAACACGTTACCGGATGTTCCAACCGCAAATCGCATAAAGGAGATCTACCGGCCAAAAAATATGATTTTTGATGGGCATCGAAATTTAAAATTAAAGGCTCCATTTGAACGCCCTCTCTTATCACTTCAAATATTGCCGTGGGCTGATGGCGGTCCCCTATAACGAATCCTCCCCATTGGGGTTCAATCCATGGTGCCTCCATAAAATAAATTTGTAAATTAAAATTCGATTTATTTTTATGCTCCGTTCTGAAAATGGATGATTCAACCCAACCGTATCATGCTTTTATTGGCGCACACAAAATGCTTGCGAAGGGCCCCAGTGATCGACAAAAAACTTTAACAGATGTTGCCGTTGCTCCCGACGAGGAGGAGATTCAATTGCGTCTAAAGTTTTTGTGGACAGCGGCGTTTAGCCTCTCTGCACAGTCTGCAACCGCGCAACTCTCCTCTTCAATGCTGGAGAAGCTTGTGCAGCTTGCTAGCGACTGTCAACTTAATCTTCCCATTTCTTTCTGGAGACGAGTTTGTCCCCATTGCCTTTCCTTTTATCATGTTTCAGGCTATACAATACCCGAGTGGAATGATGTCTCTGCGGATCGAACGATCGAAATGGATAGGATAATTGGAAAAGACGCGCCAAATAGCCTTTCCGCTGCTTTGTCAAGAAAAAAAGGTCCGTTTGTCATTTACATTTGCGACATTTGCGCCGGTGGAGCCAAATGGATGCTTCCTTTAAAATGATTGGAGCTCTCAGCACATCTGTGTGGCCTTCCCATAATGCCAATAAATTTGCATGAATGCAAAAAATTACTCTATGTGCACATTGCATGCAAAAATATACCATCCACAACATAAACAGTTGGCTTTACAGCCAGGGTCACGCGGCCTCGCTCGTTTGTTTGGGAAGAGCTTCTTATCCTCCATGTTGATAAATTTTAAATTTTACTGTTTTGTAATGATATTTTGATGAGATTCTTCTTTAGTTGACAACACCCTGTTCTTGATGATGGTTTTTCCAACCAAGGCCTTGCTCATATCGATATTTATTCTTACCATTATTGGAATTTCTCTGTTCTACGCAGGCGATATCAACAAACAGGGCAATTCCGTAAGGATAGCCCAAATTTTCCTTGCAATCGCCCTAACCATTGCGGCCGGTATTGTGTCTGGACTGACGCTTGGCTTGATGTCTCTGGACGAAACCAAGCTGAAAATTCTTCTCTCCTCGGGTACGCCCCAGGAACAGTCTTTCGCCGCAAGGATAATACCCATTAGGTCTGATCCGTATTTGCTGCTTTGCACCCTGCTTGCAGCCAATGCTGTCATTTCTGAGAGCCTTCCCATAGTAATTGATCGAATTTTGGGCGAAAGTTGGAAGGCAATTCTTTCTTCGACGTTAATTTTGCTGCTGTTTGGCGAGCTCATTCCACAGGCATACTTTTCAATGTATTGTTACGGTCCCATACTTTGATTTTGTGATTTATATTTCATTGTCGCAAAAATCCCTCTCATCCCTAGTTATGGCCTTGCAGCGGGTGCCAGGCTCTCCGGGCTTGTTCGTGTCATGACTTTTTTTTGGCGCCACTGGTGTATCCGCTTTCATTTGCTCTGAAGTGGCTTCTTGGGAAAGGCGCTCATCAAAGCTCCATACAGTTCAAAAGAGAAGAGCTGAAAGCACTTATGAGGCTACTTTTGAACACCCAATTGACGCACGATGAGGTCGATATCCTTACGGGAGTCCTGGACCTGATTGGTATTGGTTGTAGTTTTAGGATTAGAGAAAACCCCACGCGCTTTAATGACACCCCTGAACCAGGTGTTTATGCTGGACGCAGACACTATCATAACCCCCTCCCTTACTAAAATGGTACCATATTCGATATTTTGTGCATCTAGATTTCACAGAATGGATACTCAAGAATTCCTCTTTTTACTGATGGAGAAAAGAAAAATGTTGTCTCTATCCTTCTAACGAGAACATTACTCAGTTCAAACCCCGGAGTCACACTTGGGTCTCTTGCGATTCCCAAGCCCTCGCTGTTGTCAGTGTCGGCCAATTGTTCGCTTTTTGAACTTTTGCGGCTGTTCAGAGAGGGAAATTGTGGGCAAATTTCATTAATTGAATCCTAGATGGACACATGGCCCTTGTCATTGGTGAGGACAGTTGGGGAGGCGCGCATTCTCAGCAGGGCAGCAATGAAAATACCAGAAATAACGGAAACATCATTGGAATTATCACCATTGAGGATGTGATTGAAGAAATCATCAACCATGACATATATGACGAATCAGACCTGGGTATTTGCTAGTCATTTATTGTAAAGGGAATAAATCCAAATTTAAATTGTTTACGGAGCACATCCACATGTGTGGAGACCGCCGCGCTTTTGTTAAAATTATATTATATCGCAAATTGCATGTCGCCTGTCCGAATTCTGTCGCTCAATGCCTTTCTCCGCCCGCCCGGAATCAATACAAATGGATGCGATTATAAGGACTTGAGGGTAAGTATTCTTTTGAACGAAATCTTTCCAAAGTAACGATTCACTTTGACTTGGAATAGGTACGATGTCATTGTCCTTCAGGAAGTGTTTGCCTTTGGATCGTCTAGAAAATCCAAAATCGTTAAGGCTGCCAAGGCCATCGGGTTTACCTACTCTGCAACGACACCGGGCATTGGCCGGCTAATTTCCCCTGTTGACGCCGGCCTCTTGATTCTCAGCAAATTCGAAATAAGATCCTTTTTCTGGAAAATCTTGCCATTGGGATGGTATGCTGATAGGTAAGAAGCATAAAGTGACCATAAGATTAGCGTCAAAGTCTTTTTTGCATGCCGAAATTTTGCTTCCAGGTGAGAAGATCATCCATCTGATTACGACTCACCTTCAATCGACTCCACCCTCGTCAAAGGACTCGTCCAAATACAAAAAAATCCGAGATTCGCAATGTAAAGCCATCAGGGAATACATCTACGAGTTCATCATAAAGGATCCGGAAATCCACCACGATCCAATTTTGCTTGTTGGCGATTTGAACATCGACGGTCGAGCTTCGCACGATTCAGAATACAAGGAGATCTTCCAAAAGTACTTTAGCGAGTTTACCGATTTGCTTTTAAAGCCTTGCTCTCGAGAACCGCTTGAAGCTCAACTCTCAAACGTGAAAATTTGCGATAAAATGCTCCAAACGCCCG
>NW_013546635.1:0-6582 GCF_000760515.2 Mitosporidium daphniae
GAAAAAATTCTAGCCTGGCACTGTAAATTCCAATGTTTTAATTAATGTTATTAAAATTAAGGCTATCCGCTCTTGATGCATGCCAACAGGCTCTAGTGCAGCATGGCTGGCCCTTAACCCGAATTGAATTGAATTGAATTTAAGCCAATCAAATCTCTGGAATTATTTCGAGCGCCTACTTTGGTTGGATAATGAGCCCTGATAAAGCTTTATCCATAATGTTTATCTTTCGAGATATCGACAGATGCCAGCCATCATGTCTTTTAAACGTGAATCACATTCTATTTAACATCAGGAGTTGGCGACGAATGATGTTTTTATTTAACGCTGGATTACTAAAAATCATGTGGTGGCTCAATGTGACACAAACATATTAGCATAGCACGTTCCAAAGCTTGTTATGAAATTTTATTGTATTCTCATATTTGGTATTAAATCTACAAAGTCAAGTAATCAATGAAATTTTTATTGACAAAAATTAAATTATTTGTAACTTGATGCTTGAAAATTGATGTGGACAAATTTAATTGACGATCGCCAATCAATCCTCCATTTTTATGCGCGAATAAAATTGGGTTTGGATTGAATATCCAGGCAACTTGGCCTGTCTGACCTAAACTTTTAATTTATGTGCGTGCCAATTATTTGTTGGCCCTAATCTAGAAAAAACGGCACCTGCCTAATTATCCTCTCAATGCTGAATCCTAGTGCATATGTATTATCTATTCAACGGAACGACATGGAGCGTGCAATTAAAATTACATAGCGTCAGTATCTTCATTTGAAACGCAATTACTCTCAGATTATCTAGATCCACGAATGGTCCATTTTTAACAAGGTAGGCAATTTGATATGGTAGTCAAGAGCACTGAAATGTCAATTATTGCAATACGCGTGTCGATTTCTTTGGAGCCGCAATTGGTGTGTTTAAGTTTTACTGTCCACTCCTTGAGCATTACACGGTTAACTGATTGTCGATGCGACAATCGGGTTTACTCCTGATTGATGTCTTTTTTATCGCTGGCCAATGTTTTCTTTAAGTCCAGCATTTCCATTCGAACTCTGTACAATAGGCCTTCATCCGCTCTAAAGGTCAACAATACGTGGTACTCTTTGGCAAAGCACGAACGAACAAAGCCAAATGACTGCTTACACGGAAATGGATTTGGAAAAGACTTTGAAATGCAGCTCATAAAGCCTTAGTAAGTCAGATAATTTAGGTGTTACTTTGGATTTGTGCTTTGCATGTTGCGGTTGCTCTTTTGCGGGCAATCTTTTTGGACTCCTTTAGCTCAAACTGGTTAAGTTCAATAAACATCGCCAAAAATTAAATACTTTGTAAATTTGCAATTGGAACGAAATTTATATTTCTTTGGACTATGGAAGATTCATCTTCATCACCGCCGTACGACCTGTTATTTAAAAGTACATCTTTGCTTGCTAACAAGTTAGTTATTCTTATTGGAGATTCGGGCGTTGGAAAGTCAAACATTCTTTCCCGATTTACGAAGGACAAATTTATGCTTGAAGCCAAGTCTACAATTGGTGTTGAATTTGATTCTCGTTGCCTCCAAATTGACGACAAGACCGTGAAGGCTCAAATATGGGATACTGCTGGCCAAGAAAGATACCGCGCAATAACCTCTGCATACTATAGAGGGGCCTCTGGAGCCCTTCTTGTATATGATATCACAAAACAGTCGTCATTTGATAGCATTCCGCGCTGGCTGGAAGAGCTTAGAGCACATGCTGGAGAAGATGTCACCGTGATGCTTGTCGGAAACAAGTCGGATCTTCGTCATGCCAGAGAGGTCCCAATGGAAGTTGCGCGCCAGTTCTCAAGTACGGCCTTGGTTTTTACGTATAGTTGACAACCGCATGTCATTTATTGAGACTTCTGCTTTGAACTCCACCAATGTCGAGTTTGCTTTTCAGCGTTTATTGACATATATTTTGCAAAACTTGTCTCCAGAGCAATTGGCCTATAACTCTAGATCCAGTGGTCTTGGTGGAAGGGGCTCCGTTTTTAAGGGAACTCCAGTAAAGTTATCTGTGCACCACGGCTCACATTCTTCCTCGAGCTCGCTGTCAAACCCGTCTGTAAATCGCAAAAAAAGCTCGAATTGCTGCTAAGATTAAAATTTTGTAGATTCCGATTTAGAAATAGCAGCCATGCATGCATGTCGCAGTGTTGTCTCAGATTTACTTTTAAAAATGCCAATCAAAGGGCCCTAACCCTTTAGTTAGTCTTCAGGGCATCCGGAAAAACTGCATTCATGTAGCCACGCCAATGGCTGGAAAAGCTCAGTGATCGAGGGTTGACCTGTGGTATGTAGGATGCAGATTTAGAAATAGAGCATATGATGTTGGTAAGAGTATCCTCATTTGAGAAGGCAAGGAGCTTTGTGTTTGTATGCAATGAAGAGATTCCCTCCTTTAAACACTGGAACTCTAGTGCCGCAATTTGCGGAGTGTTGCATGATACCATGTCAATGATCTTCATGGGAAAGTCAAGCCCGCTTGATGATACGTGAAAGGAAATTCCCAAATCCGCCGCAGAAAGCAACGAGTAGTAATCGAGCAAGGAAAACCAGCCAAGAACGAATGTTGTGTTCTTCCAAGAACTCTTTTTGCTTTCAAGATGGCGGATGAATGCGTTCTTCAAAGGTCCCTTTCCAGTAATTACGACCAGCAAGTGTTGCGAAAGCAAATTGCTATGCTCAAGACGATCGATGGACTGCAGCAGCGTGTTGAAGTCTTCGTCTGGGGTCCAACTGGTGGCTGAAAGTATGATTTTTGGATTTTTTGAAAAGATCTCTCTGATCGGCACCGATGTTGACTTCCAAAAATCGGGTTCAATTGCGGACAACCTGGCTTCCAACTGAGAATAAGAGTACACGATCTACCTCGGCGCGGCTCAGGGGGGCTGGTATCGGGGTTCTGGGATAGTCTCTGGCAACAAAGATTGAAGAACTAATGAGTGAATTTTGAATACACACGTGCATGCCTTGGAAATCCCTGCTGCACCAAATAGTCTTTGAGTCCTTGTGTGACCGTCAAATGGCAATCGGCAAAAATTCCAATTCGCAGCTCAATGTATTTGTAAATCGCCCTTAACATTGCATTACGATGCGGCAGAAGCGAATAGCCCAGGTTATGCCAGTCAATTATCCAGCGGAATGGATTCCTGCAAACAAATTTCGAGAAAAACAGCAAAAGAAACAGGGGCACCCCAGGAGGATTCTAACATTACAAGGTGGCCTAACCTGGCAAACAACGACGTCCCAGGAAATGGGCGATTCCCAAAGAAGAAACCAGAGGATGTAAACGGAAAGCAAAACAAATTTGAACGCGGCAAAAATCGGATAAAATACAGAGCCCTTGGCAATGTTAAGCGATTTGAGGTCGTAGAAGCAAAACTTTTTATCGGTCTGAATAGTGTTGGGGATGCTGCTCTCTAAATGATATGCGACAAGACTGGGGCGACCCTACCTAGCAATGCTAGACAGCCAACTTTGTTTGCGCTCTTCAGCTTTAAAGATTCCTCCACATGCAACAGCGTGCGCGGTGAATGTCCAACATCACCGATCACAATGTACAATATGTTGGAGGACATCGGTGGGGCAGGGTTTAAAAGATGCAAATACCCCGTTTTAATTAACGTGTCTTTATTTGAGGGCTATTTTTTGATTTGTTCCAACTCTGACAAAGTTGAAACTTCATCATGTTTTATTGATCAGTCTGAATTTTATTCCTATTGTCATTTTGACAGCATTTTACTTTAATGTCAGCCTCTATTGAATGGGAAGACGAGAATGCGGGCAACGGCCATGATCCCTGCCCTGCTTTTCCCTTTGTCCCGACAAACGATCCCTCAAGCATTGAGTGGGGTCCATCTACCGGCAATTCGCCGCAAGCTGTTCAAGAAGCGTTAAATGCTTCAATTGAATGGGGTTCAAATTCACCTGGACTTCCAAATAGGGAAGCCATGCATGATGATGCCACCATTTTTAGCGGTTGGATTAAGACCGTTCCAATTCAGGTATTTTTGTTAGCATTTTTATCGCAGAATCCGAAAATCCTCAAAAACTCTACAGAACAAACAAAGCAGGAAGAAACGAAGGGGCAGAGGGGACAAACGGAGCCTTCCGAGATCGAGCCTAGCCTATCTACGACGACGCCAAACATGCCTAGGAAAAAGCACTCTGTTGTATTCAAATTCGATTCAGAGCTCGAGGACAAGCACTCGGACAAGCACTCGGACAAGCACTCGGACAAACACTCGGACAAGCACTCGGACAAGCGCTCGGGAAAGCATTCGGACAGAGAAGTGGATAAGAAACAGCTTGGTAGCAATATTCCTCTATTTGGGGGGCCAGTAAATGCCAAGCAGAAGGATTTGCCAAAGAAAAAATCAAAGGCCAAACCCCAAAATGAAACTTTGGCCACAAGGCCTCCAATCTCAGCTCCATCGATTTCTTTGAAGGGTAAATCAACATACGCGTGCACCTCTAAGGCAAATGAAAACCTATTTATGGAAAAGCTTAACTTGGCAAATGATAAATTGCAAAAATTGAAGTTAGGTAATCTCCCCATCGATGAATATGATGTTCCCACACCACCGGCTCCTTCCAGTGCAGCTAAATCTGAAAATCTTTCCACAGCGGTTTCGAACATGGAAGATATAAAATCTTCAAAGAAAGATGCTAAAGAGGCCGGAAAAGTTGGCAAACCTAAAATTACAATGGCTATTGCTAGTGCGGATGATTCAAGGCCAAATATAGTACCGCCCCTTAAAGATGAGAGCGGTCCACTAGCTAAAAATCGGGCTGGAATCCTTTTAAAACCAGAGGAACAGAACCTCAAAACCAAGCCTGAACACTGCCATGAAGTAAGGGCCTGGACTGACGCTTCTGGGTCTTTTCAAGTGACTGCATCTTTTATCTCATTGACTTCTGTGGAGCCGTTTCTGGTTTATTTACTTCGATCTGATGGCATAAAGGTTTCTGTTCCCCTTTCCAAGCTTTCAAGAGAAGATGTTGTTTGGATCAGGCAACAAACAGGCGTAAAGCCGCCTGAGGGCCTAAAACCTACACCGGTCCCTCAAGAAAAACAAAATGTCAAGCATAACCATCGGGACCCACCTCCGCCTCCGCCTAAATTGCCCACAGACATCTCATCCTCTATTGCTAAATTAAACCCGTCCCATGGAATGCAGAAATCAGCTTCTCAATCATCTAGTGAGAAGCTTTCCTCTTTCCACGCTTCAAACGACAAAATAGGACACTCTACAAACGAGGAACCCCAAAAAGTATCAGCTGAGTTAAAAAAATCGCAAAATAATTCTTTTGTCGGCAAATTACAGCGAACATCGCCCCCGACTCCTCCGGCACCACCCCTTTCTTCAGCTCTTGCTGCACAAAAAGCTACCATAGTAGCCCCAAAAGATTTAAATCCTAAACTTAGCAAGAACAAAAGTGATGGGCTTCTTGTGGAGGACGCAAATGAAAAGTATTCCATTCTAAACAAGCCGCTGAATAAGAACGAGATTGACTTGAACAACATTAAGGTCGATGCATCTCTTTTGAAAAAAATTGAAAAAATAGATGACCATCCTCCGTCTTCAAGTGAACAGACAGACTCATCTGCAATGGATGGACCAAAGTCGAAGGAAGCCGCCTCGAAATGCTACGAAAGAGGTTCTACTTTGCCCCCAGTTGATGGCGAGTCATTAACTATCTCTTCTATTAAAGAAAAAATTGAAGTTGCTCGTAGTAAAGGGAAGGGCGAGGCTTTGTCCTCAGGCCTTTCTTCGGCTCAGTCCTCGAATCAGTCATCTGCCTCATCCATATCCTCTTCTCGCTCGTCTTCGAGATCCGCCCTTGAGGCTGTTTTTAAAGATCTAAACCAAAAAACAAACAGCGCAAGCTCCTCTTCCATAGCTCGAGCTAAAGACCCCCCTATCTCCAACCCTAAAGCTACCGCGCCGGGAAGTCACCCCGGTCCGCAAGAGAATGAAGGGTTTCGCTCACACGAAAGTCACAAGAAAAATGTTGCAAATCCCAGTGAAGCAAGTTGCCCATATTCTGTTCTGCAGCCGGAGCAAAGACACTCACAGCAACCTCGCTGGAATGAAGCACACGCCATGCGATACAGCCAGCCCAATATGAATGCTGTCGATTATAGATCGTTAATGCCTGTTTCTAAGGCTCCCCCCCACTATCATCAGCCATTCAGGCCAATGCCAAATAGCCAAGCTCCTCACTATGAAATGGGGCCATTTCAGGGGCCGCCCCCTCCACAGTTCATTCAAAATATCCAGGATGCTCCGGATAATAGGTTTTCCCACAACATCATCCCCACCTCGGTGGGGCCGAGCCCTGGAATCCCATATGAAACCTACCCCGCCCAACCAAAGTCATCATACTTTGTTGAGACAATCACATACTCCGGCCCTGGCGGAAGACCCCTAAATGGCTACCAACATGCACACCCTACGCCCCAGGCTTGTCCCTTTGGCCAGCCTCAACCCAGCTCTCAATATATGATGAGGCCATTGATGAATCCTCAGCCTCAGCCTCA
>NW_013546634.1:0-63074 GCF_000760515.2 Mitosporidium daphniae
AGGAAAAATACTTTGATGGTGGGATCTATCTACAATTTGATCCCACATCAATTGTCGATAAGAACCCCGAAGTTGTATTTGAGATCGCCTTTACACACGAGCCATTCCATGTGCTTTTCTACGAATGCTGCCACTTTCTGACTAGATACGTCTCAGATACTATCTACTCTATTGGGATCTATATTCGCCCGTCTACTACTACTTTTGAAATGAGATTCTTCGTTCTTCGAAGAATTTGTCCCTATAATGCGAGCGATGCTCTCTACATCGGTGATTTGTACATACGTCGCAAAAAGGATCCTAATCTGTGTTTATCTACCTGGGTAAAAATCCCGAATCGTCTGACGAGGCCATTTTGTGCCAAATTCTTTAACACAAATCTTTGCTACTCGCGACTTTTAACTCATGCCGATATCCTCAACGGAGCGTTCATTAGATTTCGCTTAGATGACCTCGTATTAGATCAAGAGATAGAATTGTCTAATGAGATGCTTCTGGCATTGTACGGACTATGGGACGAATGGAGAGGAAACCAATAATTTATTAACAAATTGATGGGGCAGAATTTTAAATGTTTTTTTGTCATAACGGTATGGTTTAAGATCAGTTCAGTATGGAAACACCACATTGAGAAAACAGTGGGGCTATAAATATGTTTATTTGTCCAGAAGTAATCTAATTCCATTTGGGATTTACACAATTGAATGTTTTGGAGACTCGTTTGCCATAATCTGCATCTTTCGTAAATAAAAGCTATAATAAGATAAAGCCCGTACTCTAAGAAGAATGGATAGAGTTAAGTTTGCTTTTCCAAAACCGTTTTCAAAAGCGTACTAAGGACATTTAATTGAGTTTTGAATCTTTTTTAGATAACCCCCAGCAGAGCTAATCCGTAAGCGATAAAATCTGCCTTATAGGGTAGGGGTTCTTTGAAGCATTTCAAAAATTCAACGATTAGTTTAAAGATTTTGTGCATGCTGAAAGAGCCAAGTTGATGCCGGATTGAATTGCAGAAAAAATGGCACAAATAGCGGAGCCTTTGTTTCGTGATAGGTTGGCTGGGATACTGGATCGATCAATCCTTTTCAGAAGTACATAGTTAGTGTCTCGTTTTTGGCCTGAACCATCAAGGGCTTAAATAAATCGGTTGGTTTGAAAATAGCATACATTCTCTACGCAACTTTTGGAGGGTTCCGGGTTACGTTGCAGCATGGCTATCACCGATTTGGCTTTTTAATTTTTAATGATCTCCTTTAAAACTAAACAAGATGCTCAAGTACACCGATTTCCTTTGTTATACTTTTATAGGAATATTCATCCCTGTCCCACAAGCTAAAATGTATCGATCGGGAGATGAATTCTATTGGCCGTTCCCTTAGATCGCATGCCTCTCAAGCCAAAATTGCATCATTGACGATCAGTGAATTGGAAAGGCTATCTCAATCTGATAAGCCGCCGGCTGCTGTATTTTCTTCCGTTGGAAAGACGTTTATCAAACGAAAATCTTTGGGTGACGTAGTTGACCGCTTAACTACAATTATCAACTGCTCTCAAGGTTCTATCAAAGAAATTGAACAGAAACTTGGGGCATTGCAGATTTCCAAATCGTCCTTACAAGAGGCATCCGAAACCTTTTTAAAAAAGTCTATGACATCATCTTCAGCGCCGTCACCATCGGCACAATCGGCACAATCGTCACCACCGTCACCACCGTCACCACCGTCACCACCGTCAGCACCGTCACCATCGCCATAGTAGATGTTTTCAAATACTGCTAATAAAAATGCCAATTTATTAAACAGTTAGAAATGTATGGCCTTCATTGTGGGTTGGGACAGCGTCAAACAGGCCTCTTTAAACGCCTCTGAAAGCGTAGGATGGGCATGGCATGTATTCGCTATTTGAAAAATAGAGATCGAATTTTGCATCGCCATAACAGCCTCGCTGATCATTTCACCAGCATTTGGACCGATAATATGGCAGCCCAACATTAGGCCTTCAGGAGATGCAATCACCTTGATGGAACCCTCAAAATCATTATTGACCTTTGCACGAGAATTAGCAAGGAATGGAAAAGTTCCAACATGATATTTGCCGTTGGAAGCTTTCAACTGTTCTTCAGTATAACCAGCCCAGGCAACTTCTGGATGTGTATAGACGACGCTTGGAATGACAATCCGATGAGGATTGGCTTCTCTTTTTGCAAGCTTTCCAGATATCAAATCTGCAACATAAATACCTTCTTCTTCAGCTTTATGTGCAAGCATAGGTCCGGCAACAACGTCGCCGATGGCGTAGATATTAGGGACCGAGGTCCTAAAATGCCCGTCAGTGACAATTCTACCTTTGTTGTCCAGCTTGATGGAAGACAGCCCCAATCCTTCAGTATATGGGCGACGTCCCACGGACACAAGAACGGTGTCGCAGACGAGCTCTTCGTGCGCACCGCCCGAAGAGGGCTGAATTTTGACCGAAACAGACGAGTCAGATCGTGTGACAACTTCCGTGACTTTTGTCCCAAGTTTAAAGCTGATCTCTTGCTTTGCAAGAATCTTTTGGAATGCCGAAGAAACCGAGCGATCCATCCCTGCTCCAATAGAGTCTAGAAATTCTACAACTGTAACTTGAGAGCCAAGTCGTGACCAGACGGAGCCCAATTCCAGCCCAATTATGCCGCCCCCAATAACGGTCATTTTTTTAGGGACCTCTTTCAACGAAAGCGCACCTGTAGATGAAAGGATTTTCTTTTCATCAATCTAACGGAAAGACCACACATGCTACCTTGACACCTGGGAATTCCATTGAGGTAGATCCGGTCGCTATTACAATATTTTTCGCTTTGATGAGATTAACATCTGCTCCCGTATTTGGGTCTTTAATGGAGATGCAGTTTTGATCGACAAACGTCCCGGTTCCCTTGATCCAATCGACCTAAAGTAAAAATTCAGGTTAGGGCACCTTGTTTTTCTTGAATAGAAATTCAATTCCTTTAGTGAGTTGGCTGACCGCTTTATCTTTGTACTCGAGCATGTTCGCTAAATTGAGTTGAGGCGGGGAAGAGAGATCGATTCCGCGAGATTTAAAATCCTTGGATGCCATTTCAAATAAATGCGAGTTGTTCAACAAAGCCTTTGAAGGGATGCATCCTATGTTTAGGCATGTTCCACCTAGAGTGGCTCTCTTTTCGACGCAAACGACCTTTTAGGATTGAAAAACAGGCCTTACTTTGAGGCCATTTTGTGCAGCCCTTATTGCGGAAACATAGCCACCAGGACCGGCCCCAATTATGGCCAAATCGTACTCTAAAAATATTCATTCTACTTATTGCCTTGGATTGAGCTAGAAAACCGACGAACCGGAGTTTTAACGTGTCGAATAAACAGAGATCTCATTGAAAGTGCCAACGCAATCTAATTGAAAATTGCAACGGATTTACTTTTTTAATAGGTATAAAAAATTTTATTAAGTCAGTTTTTCCAGACACCTTGTCCGAGTGGTTAAGGAGTATGACTAGAAATCATATGGGCTTCGTCCGCGTAGGTTCAAATCCTGCAGGTGTCGAATTTTTACATTATTTTGAGGCCTTGATTTACAATTTAATTGCACTATTATTATTAGTTATCACTACCTACCTACCTACCTACCCATCTGTGATGACCTCTATTGGCGATTGTTTGCTTTATCTTCCGACTGATCTTTTGATAGAATCGCCGCATAGCGTTCAGGAGCTCAAGTATTTTCTTGAACGGGGCAGTGAGACCGAAAAAATCAAAGCTCTACAAGATATAATTTACGTTTTAGCCAATGAATCCTCCAGTGCCTCAATCAGCTCAGAAGTCCTCATGCACATTATCAGATTTGTTCTTCCTTCTCAGAAAAACAAGCAAATTAAGAAGCTGCTGTTACTATATTTTGAGTTATGCCCAAAACTGGGGGCCGACGGAAAACTGCTTCAAGAAATGATACTGGTCTGTAACGCATTGAGAAATGATCTGCAACATCCCAATGAATTCGTTCGTGGCTTTACTTTGAGGTTTGTTGCAAAGATCAAGGAGCAAGAAATATTGGAGCCTCTTCTTCAATCCATTCGTTCGAACCTGGTACGTCTTCAATTGCATTTACATGCTAGTCGCACCCGCATCCATACGTCAGGAGAAATGCACTTGTCGCAATAGCTTCCATTTCACTCAATTTGGAAACTTTATTTCCAGACTCTACAGCATTGCTGAGGGAGGCCTTTTTTAATGTATGATTCTTTGCTGGTCCCACTATAGGAGTCTGATCGTCAATGCAAGCGGATTTCTTTCATGTGTTTGAGCAAACTAGACTGGGGCGCTTCTTTTGAGCTGCTCAACTTTCTCTTGCCCACATTTGAATCTATTGATGAATACATGCAGCTTGCTGTGATCCACTTTGTAAATTTGAAACCGCTCGATAATTACTCGAAGGAAGAAAAGGTTTTTGAGCTTTTTTATGGCTAGGTCATATTTTCGGAATGTCTCATTTTGGTGCTCGAGTCTCCGACCGTAACTCCGACGATAAAGTTTGCCGCCTGCGATGTCTATTTGAGGCTTGCTTTCCCCAATCAGACGATGACGGCACAGAGGGTGTTTCCAACCATAATTGATTTGATCCTAAAAGAATCCGATAATAACATCAAGCTAATTATTTTGGGAAAGCTTTCGTACGTTCTTTCCGTGGCAAGCAATACGCTGGATAGCCAGCTTTTAGATTTGTGGAAAGTGTTTTCGAGGTATTTGCTTGCTCGCTTACGCGCATTAGTTCTGATATTGAAATTAAAAGAAAGTCGCTGTTTTTGGTGCTTGACCACTGCACAGAGTCGACTGCAACAACCCTTTCAGACTATTTGGGCCAGGAAATATTGCAGCTTTCGCTTGCGCCATCTTCGGCTTCAAGTGATGATTTGAAGGTCTTGGTTTCTTCACTTTCAAAGTGTGCTCTTTACTCGCAATCAATTGTGAGCAAGGCGATCCCCATTTTTAGCCGTTTGGTGGTAGATAGACTTGGACCAAGCCCGTCCGCGGGAGCATGCTCAACTCAACTTAATAGCTACCCTTTGGAGTGCGTCGAGTTTTTCAAGTATCGTCACTTGTTTTATTTTCAGAATCGCCTTGATGAAATATCCGGCCTTGAATGGCATACTGATCCCTGAAATACTTTCTGTCATGCCCCAGATAAAGTCTGCAAAATGCTTCAAGGCCATGATGTGGCTGGTTGGAGAATATGGTACTTTGCAATTTTTTTACCGCCCATCATAGGCACTAGCGCCGAGATTGACGCCATTTTCAAGGGGCTTTCCTCGTATCTCGACGAATTATCAGAGCTGATCTCATCAATACTTGTGGATATTAAAGAGGGTGACAACGATCTTCTCTCATCGAAAGTCTTTGAAACATTCAAAGCCAACAGCTGGAAGTTGCAGGTTTTCCTCGAAAATGGGTGTCTAGGTTCTTGCGCCGCCATTGCCTTTTCAACGCTAAAATTGCTCGCAAAGGCGAAGGCATGTGACACCGAGGTGCTTCAAGCCCGGGCCATTCTGATCGTCATTGATATGCTGAAGATATTGAAAAATGTCCTTTCCAACCAGTCTCTTTTTTTTCCATCGACCGAGCTCAGAATCAATTTCGATGCATTGGATAGGCTCTCTATGTGTCTGAAATTTTTGTCTGGATCTTCTGGCGATGATGGTGCCGCTACCTTATTATCGTCCATATTCACCGGCTCCAAGGAATATTCTGTGCGGCCGTCATCCTTTACCTCACCAGCCACTGAAGCAAAGGTTTGCTTATTTAACCAACGTTATTGTAGAAGGTCAAAGAGAATTGTTTCGAGTTTGCCAACATCCCTTCGTCGATGCTGCTGAAAGTTGAAAATTCCGCCTCATCCAGCTCGCGCTTGTCTTTGCATGGCAACAAAAAGAACATCCAGGAGGCGGAGCTGGCCAAGCTGTTCAATTCTGAAGCTTTAAGCATGCAGGAGTCTCATCGCATTACGAAGCTTGACAGCGTATTCCAATTTACAGGTCCGTTTTATCTGCCGATCGTTTATAGGCTTTTCGGACCCCATATATGCAGAGGCATATGTTAGCTTTTCAGAGCTCGATGTTATGCTGGACATTCTGATCGTCAACCAAACCCCTGAGACGATCCAGTCAATTTGCTTGGAGTTCATTTCGGATTACGGATGCGGTAGTTCTGGCTCGTCAAGTAGCAGCCAAAGGCTATTGTTGAAGCCGCTCCAGCCATCACTTCCGGCGTTTGGATTTACTAATGTCAAGGCCTCAATCAAGGTGCGCCGTGTCTATTAACGTCGGCATAGATACACAATGCCGAACTTGGGAGCATCTATGGATACCTCTCGTTTGACCACCATCCTTTTCTTTCGGTGTCGTATATTGCTTTCAACCCCATTTCCGTCGATATTCTGCACCTGATCACCCCCAACCCGAACATTTCTGATGAGGAGGTATTTTGAAAAGGGTACATTTTTCTTTCTCGTAGTTTGCCTCAAGCTGGAAGGTCTTAGAATGGGAGAACAAGGTTACCCTTAAGCCTTGCTATTCGTAAGCAGCTCCTTTTATTCGCCTTAGAACATTTTCGGCCATCATTTCTCGCTTGGCTCAATTGACCGGTTTTAAGTGTATTTATCCAAAAAAAGGGGACAACATTGCTCTTTATGACCAAAGCCTTGTTTTCTCGGCCAATCTGTATGCTAGAAGCAAATTTGGTACGTTTGAAGCGCTCGAGCTAATCGTTTAGATGACGATATCCTTGCAAACGTAAGTCTGGAGCGTCAGAAGGATTCTTCCATTGCGGGCCATATTAGAATCCGCTGCAAAAGCAATGGGCTTGCCTATTTGATGGGAAATCGAATCACCAAGGCCCTTTAGTTGGCATTTCAATAAATTTTATAAAATTTATTTCTAAATTTAATTCTTTCACAGTACTAATGGTATGTCAACGTTCATGTCCATTGCTTGATCGTTATTCATCGGTCTATTTTCGGTGCATTACTGGATCTTTCATGCTCTCTTTGCGTTTCCTTTCTTATTTGCAATTTTGTAACTTTGTAGGGTATCGATCTGAAGCGTCATCACGTAAAGTCCGGCAACAGAAACGCGCCTGCTTCAGAGGATGTGTATCTCAAACTGTTGGTCAAAGTGTACCGCTTTCTTGCCCGTCGCACAGACTCAAACTTCAACAAGGTCGTTTTAAAGCGTCTCTTCATGAGCAAGGTCAATCGCCCCGTTGTCTCGCTGTCAAATATTTATTCGCAGCTGAAGAGCAAAACGGCGGATGCCCCTGTTGCCGTTATCGTTGGCAAGGTTGTAGATGACGAAAGACTGCAAAGCGTTCCCAAAATGATCGTTGCTGCGCTCAAGTTCTCAAAAAATGCAAAGGCTCGCATCCTTGCTGCTGGAGGCGAGACTCTGACCCTCGATCAACTTGCCCTTAGAGCTCCAAAGGGATCAAACACCGTTCTTCTGCGTGGAGTGAAAAAGTCACGAAAGGCCGTCAAGCACTTTGGTATTCCTGGCTCCAAGACCAATCCTGCTGTTCCATACACGCGCGGAAAGGGCCGCAAATTCGACGAGTTGAAAAGATAATAAATTTATGACGCCTCACCATGGTTTTGGCAAGCAAAAAAGAAATTGTCGGCGCTGCGCATGCGTGTACTTTCTCAGCGTTGGGGCTTTATTTCTAATGCATTATCGAATGCTTGGATGCAAATCTCATCGGGCGCTGGCTCTCCCTTGCAGCGGTGGCTGAGCCACCATTTGTCCAGCAGGCCGCTTTCGACCATCAGCCTGAACCAGGGTGTAAATTGAGCAGGATCGTGCGCAAACATGCGGTTTAGTTGGGAGGGGGTGACCCATTGTACATGGGCAACTTCATTTGGATTTACCGACAATTGAGGATCGGTCAGCGTCAAAAGAAACACATAATCAACTAGCGACATTAAAAGATGTGCAGGTACGTTCGTTTTCTGACCACAGGGCACATGATGGAGCAGAATATTTGATTTTGTGAAATAGCCTTAGATCGTCCAGGGAATACTAAAAATTACAACCCAGAGGCACGAACCGTCGACGGGTCGAGGCCCAGCTCGTGCTTGAGCTTCCTCATTGCAGCGACTTTGGTGCCCTGTACGGGGTGGTCCATTTCGTTTGGAACATATTGCGGATGGCTGCAGCATGAGTTTGTCTTCAGCAGCGGAAATGTAATCTTGAATGATGAGCGCTGCTGGAGCAAAAGCTCGTCCCTTTCATTGAAAAGAAAAACCGAAAAGGCGCGATGAAGCGAGCCTTGTTTCCAGTGCGCATCGTGCTTCGAAATGGGGCCCAAAATCTTGTCATCGTCGTCTACCAGAATACAGGGCTCTCTTAAATAGCCCACTTGTGTCGGATCGTATTTAGCAGGACACGCGGCGGCAGGTGCAACTTGATCCATTGATAAATTTTGCCAATTCAAATGAAATGAATTCAATTGAAATGAAATGCAGACCTTTAACGCCAAATGCACGGTTTGGTCGGCTTTATTTGCAAAATTTCAATAAAGCCAACTTTACATGCAACGCATTGCCATTTTATTGACCCCATAGACCCCCCCTTTGAGCGATACTTTTGTGTACTTTGGCGGGGCAGCCCGCACTTGCGATCTTTGGGATGGAAAAGAGCCAAAATTCAGCTTTCCGCTGCAGCGGGAAGGATGGCAGAGAGAATATGGGAAATCTTTGCTGGAGGCAGCTGAAGATTGATTTGAATTGCCCTGGAATCCCTTAGAAAGCCTAAACAAATAATGAAATATAAGAGTCGCAACATACATAATTGGACGCCAGATGAGGCCAGAATGGCCGAACTAAACAGCCTGGCAAGATCCTTCGCGTAAAAGCTGGTGTAAACGTTTGAGAAGCCATTGGATGGGGCAGAAAGGGCCACCAAGTATTCTAGCTTGCATTCGATCTGAGAATCGTGATTTTGATGGCGAGACTCCATAAGAAAGCCGCCAGTGTCTTCCTTCGTCAACGAAAGAGTTATAATACTTTTCTTTGATGCGGTGCATTTAGAAAGGGAGCATATCTTTGAACAAAATGCGAACAGGCTCCGTTGCATAGGGCTTGACAGCTGGACAGCTATCCATGATTCGTGCTCAAAAGGGGGAGCAAAACAATAGATGCTCCTTTGGTCGAACAGCACCGTCGTACTGGCGATCGGAATCGCCTGCGAAAGCGTGAACGTCGTACCGGAGGAGGAATTTGTTTTAATTGCACTGATTGCCGCCGTTAACGTTTCTGAACTTGAGCAAGCAAGCAATTTGTGCCCATCAGGGGAGAGCTTTCCGGTGATGGAAAACACAAAAGGGCTACTCACGAATGAGCAAATGTATTTGAAAAACAGCTGAAATTCCATCTTGAGCGAAAAAAACGAGGGCGCCTCGCCATCGATGCCGGAGAACAAAATGGGCCCAAAGCACGAATCCTAGTGGTAAAACAGACGCAAAGACGCTACAATTGGCCACTGGAAATATGAAAACGAAAACGACCCGTCCGACGCATAGTGGAGCGTGTTGGGGTTGGGGTTGGGGTTGGGGTTGGGGTTGGGGTTGGGGTTGTGGTTGTGGCTGTGCTTTTGGTTGCTGCCGGTTGTTGCCGGGGTGAAAAATTTGCCCTGCCCCTCGATGCTTGCTCTGAATTGCTGGCTGCAGATCGCAAACTCAAGCACAATGTGGCAGGCAGAAGGCGCAAGCGCTCGAAGCAGCGAGTGCGTGCACTCTATTTCCGATAAGGGAATCCAAAATACTCTGCAGCAACATGGGGTCGGACACCTCAAACTGAATGTTGAGCATAAAATTTTTAACATTTCATGGCCTGTGGCATCAATATTTACAGGCGGCTTCAATGGTCCACCAGAGTTTCAAAGTTATGCAACGAAAATCTTGGGTGCGATCCCTCGTTTAGCTTCTGCATTTGCTCGCACACCGGCGATTATCTGTACATCATATCAAGAGACTGCCTGGTAATGGTCGACCTGATGGCGGCAAGAATCAGCCCCCCCTTGCCGTCGGAAAAGATTCTCCGCAAATTTACACTTTCCATCCAAATAAGCGGTACAACAATCCATAAGGCTGTTTTGGAGGAGCGATTCAAGCTATTTATTGCGGTGCTTTCCACCGATGGGCTCTTTATCATTTATTTGCTGATCGGAGAAAAAACAGCCCTTCATGAAAACACGGCCAAGGTTCCCATTTCTAGGCCCGTTATTTCTGACATCGCATGGGACATTCAATCAAAAACGGGCTCTTTGCTTTTAATCCTGTGCAAGGACAGCTACTTGAGGTATCGTTGGTTGTCCCTATTATCGCCTTTAGAATCTTTGATGCCAGCAGCGAAGAGAAATTGGAAATTTTGATTCCTCATCCTGACGACATCGATGATTCCACGTGTGCAGTCACTTGTGCGAACTTTCGTTGCACGGCTGGAATTACCCTGTGGGATGACGAGCCCCAGAAGTTGCTTCTTCCCCCTTTGGTTGAATCACTGCACGAGGAGGGAGACGCTGGCCTGTCCCATCTTGCCGGCAACGGAGATCCCAGCCTTTTTGCCTCTGTTTTCATTTGCAGGAACGGCGGGTCGATTCAGCGCATATACCCAACCTCAGAAAGTATTGAAAACTATGCCTCCTCTTTGAATTGCGAAACGATCCGCTTGCAGCAGACATCTTCTATTGTCGATATCCGGTTTTTCCCAACGTCCATTTCAGACGGCGACGAATTGAAAATTATCGGCTGCAGCATCCTTGACGCGGAAAAACAGCTTTTCATTTACGGATTGTTGAGAAGGTCGCCTTTGACCGTTGACATCCAATCGGTATGCAGATGCTGCTCATTTTAGAAATGGACCCTGCTAAAGAAAGTGGACATAAAATCCACATTGCCTTCTTCTTCTTCTTGTTGTTCCTCTTCATCGTCATCGTCATCGTCATCGTCATCGTCATCATGGCCCTCCGTTTCATTGCCGGTGTCCGCTTTTAGCTGTCAATTTGCTTGGGGACCCTTTTTGTTCTTGTTGCTAAAAGACTCCATTTATTCTGTCAATTTATGCGGGCCCGATTTGCTTCGCAAGGTCGTTTCGTGGAATTCTCCACCGTGGCTAGATGAAAAATCAAACTGGACATTTATTCCGCCAAGTAGGCTGCTGCGGCATACTGAGCCGATCGAGTTTCTAATCAAAGGAGGGCCCTCTTTTGAGCTGTTACAGTTAGATCCGCATTTAAAAACGTCCCTTCCGCTTTGTTCTCTTTCGTCAAAACTACCTTGTTGGAAATCGCTGCTTCATATTGCTTCGTTCAAGTCTCCGTTGGAGAGTTTCCCATTTGCCCAAACGGCCAGGGAAATGGTGAGAAAGATTGAACATTCAGTGGAGCAACAGGCGAGGCTTTTGGCGAACATGCTGGAGCAAAAGAGCTCGGTCCAATCCTTGCTGGAGATATTCAAGTTCTGGAGAGCAGATGTCTTTCCATTGCTAGTGGACGTTGGAGAAACACTCCACAACCGGAGCACAATTGTGAAGCAAGAATACGAGCGGCAATCGCTGATTTTGGATTCCATTTGCACAAAGAAAGGCGCCCTGAACTTGAGAGACAGGATCACATCGATCTGTTCGGGATTATTCGAACTGAAAAAGAGAATGGACTCCATTGTGGCGCTCTCATTAACCGACAATGTGGATAGTAAAGACAGATTCCTCAATGCATCGCAAAGCCTCTCAAGGGATTTCATAGTGCAATATCAGGCAAAATACGAAGAGCTGGAAAGCAAGCTTTGCCGGCTGAGCGGGCTTTTACATCAAAAAATCACGTCTCTACATGTCAAGGAACAGCGCGACGTTCCTCTTCATATTTTATTTGACGAACTAGGGCTGTCCGAAAGGTACCTTTTTGGAAACTTTAATGGCCATTTGTAGATTTCGCAACCGAACCGAGTTGATTAGACACAAGCTTCATGCCCTGGATGAGATGCTCTCCAAAATTCAAATTTGACGGAAACTACAATTAAAATGAAAGCTAAAATGAAACTAAAATGAAAATTAAAATCAAAATGAAAATTAAAATTAAAACTATAAAACTTAATGACAAAAATGCGTCGCAGATTAATTGCGTTATGGGGCATCTGCTTGTAAACTACATCTTGGCTCTGGTCGCCACTTGGCTTTGCCTTTTTGCTAGCCATTCCGAGTCAAGGATTTTCCCCTTCAATGTTGCCATCACAATGCAGAATTTGACATCCTCAGATCCCAACTTCCCCCCCATCTCGATGTTCGATTACAAAATGGGGTTCTATCCGACACATAATCTCTCCATCGCATCGTCAAGTGATAAAAATGGAGAAAAGTTTTACAGCCCCTCGTTGTTTCCCAGGCTTAATTTGATGAATTATCCGGCCTATGCTAGAGTTTCCGCCATCCGCCGTGCCGAAGTGTTCGTTGAAGGGGAGCTGATGCTTTCCCAGGCGCGCTTCATCAACCAATGCATGCAAAACAACTACGCTTACAACTGGTTCGTCAACGATCACATCCGTGTGATCGATGTCAGCTCTTCGCTTCAAGTGTTCAGGGAACTTCTTTTAGAAGAAGAGTCGGCGTTTGACGACTTTTTCACCTCTCTGACTTTGAGCGAATCGTCG
This sequence comes from Mitosporidium daphniae, assembly GCF_000760515.2. Lineage (NCBI taxonomy): Eukaryota > Fungi > Microsporidia > Mitosporidium > Mitosporidium daphniae. The sequence continues at coordinate 12,702 of NW_013546634.1, forward strand.
CATGACTCCATCCCGATTGGCAATAAGACGAGCGGAAAATTTTACAACCATTTTTCGTTCATTTTTGTGCTGGAGGAGACATCGACGCCACAAACGGGGTCCATTAAGGGGATTTTCAAGCCAAACTCGTACCTTACGCTGTTGTATGCCTTTGTGCTTCCAGAGAGGTTTGGCGTTGCACTCATTTTCCGCTTTTAGTACCGCCACGACCTCCTTCCAAGAGGACATTGATTTTGGAGATACATATGGCTCCGGAGTCCCCATAAAGATGACGTTCAATGTGCAAACGCGCGTGGTAATTTTTGCGGTTGCTTTTTTGATAGCTTTTTGAAAAGGACTACCATTTCACGACGTGGACCGTATGGATCAGGTATTGGCTTCAACGTTGCTCATCCGCCGTAGCGTGTTTTTTGCTTTTGCCGTGGTGATCCTTCTGTCCCTGATTGTGCTCTTTATTATCCATCAGACGGTTTCTGGGGACATCGAAATGTACAACAATCGGCCCCGCTACGAGGCGTTCATGTCCGACATGGATGGCTGGAAATCCCTGCATGGAGATGTATTTAGGCGCCCCTCAAACCCGCTTGTGCTCAGCGTGCTGGTTGGCGTGGGCGTCCATTTCATCGCCACACTGGCCTTGGCTTTCGGTAAGACACGTCACCTTTGATGCCGACATAGTTTTGCTTTTCTTTGGGCTTGCTTCGGCCACACAAGACCATTCTTTGGCGTATGTGTTTTTGATTGGCTACCTGTTTCTGTCCTCCGTGTCGGGATACGTGTCATCCAGGTTTTTCAAGCTTCTCGGGGGCCGGTCCAGCATCAAGTTATTCATTTCCTCTGTTCTTTTCTGCCCCTTGACGGTGTGCATGATATTCACGCTGTTTTCTCTGTTTTTGTCGTCGTCTTTTGTGTCGCTCAGCTCTGCATTCTATTTTGTATTTATTTTATCGCTCTTTTGTGTTCCTTTGCACGGAATCGGGGCATACTTTGGCGTCAAGGCTCCAAAGCTTGATGTTCCCGTGCCCACGATGGAGATTCCACGGCCCATTCCTCGCCCCTCCGGATACAAAGTGTTCAGGCCGCTGTATTTGGCAATCATTTCTGGGTTGTTTCCAGTTGCTGCCCTTTGGCTTGTCGTCAGGCTGCTGAATTTGGAATTCTGGATCCGTCAAGCGTATTCGACCCTTGCTTTTGTCTCGCTGGCGACGACCGTCTTTTTCGTGACTGTAGCCGAAGTATCGATCATTTCGACATACATACAGCTGTGCAAGGAGGTATGTCTGTCATTGATCTTACAAACATCTAGGACTACCGCTGGTGGTGGAACTCATTTTTGAGTGCCGGTGCCACCGGTGTGTATACGCTTCTGCTGTCATCGGCGAAGCATTTACACTTCATGTACAACCATGGAATCACCTCGACCAAAATGGTCTATTTCTGCTGGTGCTTTATGCTCTCGCTTGGGGTTTCCATCGTTTCGGGTATGTGTATCTGGTTGGCTTATTTTCGCAAATAGGTGCCGTTGGGACGCTCGCTGCCTTGTTCTTCATTCGGTATTTGTATTCTTCTGTGAAGCTAGAATGATCCAATGAATAAACATTGCTCATTGACACCCTTCTCGTCGTAGTAGTGATCGATTCCATTGCGATTGCCGTAAAATGTACCGGTCCGCGGACCAAATACTGTCCGCGGGCCAAATACTGTCCACGGACCGTCCACGGACCGTCCACGGTTGCGCCAAAACTTTCCATACACTTAACCCTAGCTCACATTTGGCTGATACGAAAATGATGCCTCGAGATTTCTGAAAATAGGCTTGATTTAATGGAGATTTAACCGCCATTGATCCTTCAAATGTTGGCTTTCGTTTTTACACTCGCCCTTCTTGTTTCAGCATTTGCTTCAAATGTCTCCCATCAAGACATCCAAATCATCACCTCGACCGCTGCGTTTAACGAGTTTATTTCCACACATCAAGAGTGCCACGTTGCATTCTTAGCTGATGGATTCCACTTGCACGCAAGTGGAAGCAGGATCTTTGCTCAGCTTCCCGGGATCAAAAAAGGTTTGTCTCCATCTTCCAATCAGGTTCGTTAGGAATTTCGGCGCCAAGGCGCGACAACATTGCTTTCGTCGTTTGCTCATCAGAGTCCTCCAAGTATTTGTGTCAAAACTGGATGGAAGACTCGCCCCACACAAACTTTGTCGTGCTAACGTTTGAGAACGGAGTTGAGACCCAGCGGAACATTCCAGACAAAGCCCATGCCCCACAACCCAGTCCCAGGAAGCCTTTACATGCGAGTACAAACACTTCAGGTGCAAACGTGAGCGAGTTAGCATTGGTGCCGAGCACTTTCATTGGCGTAACTTGAGCAAGGTTTTATTGTAGGCCACAGGTAACGGCTCAAATTGGATGGTAAAGTTCTTCTCCCCATCCTGCACGCATTGCCAGAAATTCGAGCAAGAATGGGCCCATTATTGCCAGCTTTTGCGTGTTCACGACATCCCAATGATTGCTGCCAGTGTTGACTGTGTGCAGAGTAAAAGGCTTTGCAGGGAGATGGATATTCACACCCTCCCAACGGTAAAATACTACATCGCTGGCAAGCCGGTAGCTTTCCACCTCTTTACATTGTAGGATTGGGGTTCGCTTGGCGGCAAAAAAACAGCAGAGGCTCTCTTTGCGCTTGCCATCTCCCAGACCAGGTTATTGGCGCGGTTTGCTTATTTTAGATATCTGCCGCTGTCTGTGACCAGCTCTGAGGTTCTGGAGGCTTTCAAATTTAATTTGCAGCAAAAGATTTCGTCAAAATCATTCTTCATATTTCCGAGCAACACGGATGGCGTTGCAGAGGGGACAAAGCCCGCCGTTCTCGATTCGCTCTTTATGCTGTTTCGACATTTCTTCAACCGAATATTTCCGGTATTCCGAGTGGAGGGGTCGCTTTTAACCGGTTCTGCATGCACTGGAGATATTTTGTTTTTCCATTCATCGAAAGAAAGTCCATCTTCTTTTAACGTTACGGGCCCGTCTTTTTTTAACGCTACGGGCCCGTCTTCATCAGCTACCGCGGAAAATGTGACTGCTGCTGCTTTCAAATGGGCCCTTGGGCGTATATTTGGCCCCCGATCTCAACCGGTGGCGGTCACGCAGATCATTGCGCAAATTATCTTCACAGAGTCCCTGATCAAGTATTACGTTGAAAAAATAGTGCTGGTCATGATAGATGGAAACATGGCCGATAACATGCCTGTCTCCAATTCGCTCCAATCGTTCGCAAAGGATTCTAAAATCATGTGCAGCGATGGCGACACAAGGTACTGCAATTTTCTTTTTGCTGCCGTTGATTACCAAAAATTTGGGATCCATCTGGACGAAGCCTTTGGCAAGACAAATGCCGCAACATTGCCGCGAACGGTGGTTTTGAAATACATTGAAGATCACGCGATCGCGTACGACATTTTGCAGCTGGGAGGGCAATCGTTTTTCAATGCGAGTCTATCGCTATTGGGAAACATCATGGGCGAAATTGATGGCGGCATTTTGGAGGTACGTACACGTTGCGGCAACATCTTTAACTTAGGGTTCCTTGGTAAAGAGCTACAAATTCAAAAATATCATCTTCGAATCTTCCAGCGGCGTCGGTGTGCATTCAGCCCCAGTGCCAAGCTATAGCTCCACTTTTATTGTCTGCATGTTGGTTGCCATTGGGATAGTGTTTTTCTTGACCATTGCTGCATGTTATGTCTTTTGCCCCCGCGAGAAGGTTAAAGGGCATAGTTGGCTCAAATAAAAACTCCAAGAGGGTTAAAAATGGCTCCAAGACGGTTAAAAATGGCTCCAAGAGGGTTAAAGAGGGTTAAACAGGGCTAAACAGGGCTAAACAGGGCTAAACAGGGTTAAAGCAAAGCTCAAAATGGCTCAAAGAGGGTTAAAGAGGGCTAAACAGGGTTAAAGCAAAGCTCAAAATGGCTCAAAGAGGGTTAAAGCAAAGCTCAACATCGCTCAAAGCAAAGCTCAAATAAAGGCCCAAGTTGTGCACCCAATTTTTGGCGCCATTTTCATCCAAAATCTGAAATTATAATCAATTCTGCATTTGTTGCCGACCAATGATGGCAAACTCCCCAGCTGTAACGGAGGAATCTCAACCAAATTATTCGGCGCTTGCCATAGAGGATCTTGTTCGAGACAAAGTTTGGAAGGCACGTGTATCCGGCTACGGGCGGCTTGCTGAAATTCTATCTTCTCTCTCTTCCGCGTCTTCGCCAATTGAAATTGTGCGGAAATATGCAGACTTAATGCACCTGATTCCTATGGATTATAATGCTGCCGCCTTGGATGCAGGCCTGGCCCCGCTTATCTTTTGGATCAAAGCATCCAATTCAGATCCTTTTTTCAGGTATGCATGCCACTTTTAGCTCTCCTACACACGTGTCATTTATTGAAGCAATTAATGCCCTTCCATAGGTCTGTCCGTCGCGATTTGATCGGCCCTTTGGTGGAGAAAGGGCTAAATTCATCAAGAACATCCACGAAGGCGCAATCGCTCGAATCGCTTGTCGAAATTGCCGTTAAAGACGGGACATCGGTCCTCTTTGTAAGTTTTGGATGTCGGATTTTATTTCAGGATGCGCTTTCAGAATTGTTGACGCACAAAAATGCCAAGGTGGTTGCATGTGCAATTTCTGCAGCCTCCTCCATCATTCAGGAGCTTGGCACTACACACGCGCAATGTAAGGGCCTTTTGAGCTCCCTCTCGAGGCTCTTTTCAGAAACAGACAAGGGCGTCAGAGCAGAGGTATTTCCCTGCACAAACATTCAACTTAGTCCTTCATATTGGCAAAGGAGCTTTATAGATGGATGGGCCCCTCGCTAAGTGCATATTTATGTTCGCTGAAGCCCGTACAATTGAAAGAGCTTTCTGAAGAGTTTTCCAACATCGACAAAATGGTCGGTTATTTGGTTTTTGATATCTTTAGCCTCCTGTTGCTCCCAAAAGGAGATTGGCTAGTGAAAAAAGTGCACCCGTCATCTCGGTGTCGGCGGAAGAAAAACCTAGTGTCGACGCTTGTGACGACGAACCGTCCTCTTTGGATTCCATAGAGTATGATATATGGGAATCAGCTCCGGAAGTAGAAATCTCGGCTCTTTTTCATTCAACAACAGAAACCCTGCTGGCTTCCGCTTGGAAGGAAAAAAAGGCGCTTTTGGATGCGCTTGGAGATGCTTTAAACCCCTCTCCAAGGCTAAAGCTCGCCAGTGGCAGGCTTTTGGAGGAAATCATCTGTGCTCTTGGCCGTCTGATATCTATAGATGTGAACATTGCCGTGGTGCTCTCCTCCGCCAGATGTGTTGAGCGGATTGCACATGCAACAAGAGCCAATTTCCCTGCCGGCAAGCATCCGGTTCTTATTTTGCACGCTTTGCTTGGTCGCACGCGTGAGAAAAAAAGCTCCGTCGTCGATTGCTTGATGGCAGCGGCACAGGCAATCCTATCGCGGTGCGCTCCTCCCATAACGTTCCAAAGCATCCTTGAGGCTGTTGGCATTGGGACCGGCACATCTCTGCTCGGAAACAAGGTATCAGCAGCGATATTTTATTGGACTCTAGGTGCCAACTGTAAAGATCGAGTCTTTACGATTGCTCCTATGGTCACTAAAAAAGTATCGGCTTGTGCCGACCAAAGGCGAGCTTTCTGCGCTTCTGTCGTCCTCAGACCCACCGCTGCACTCGCTCACTGCCGATAGTGCAGGTGAGGTCCGAGATATCGCGTGCGAGGTCTTTGGAGCATTATTACTGCGATGCGGGAACAACAATCTTATCCTTCAAAAGGCGTTGGAAACCATTGGCGACAAGCTCAAAATATCGAAAATACAAGCATTTTCCAGAGACGACACTTGTTCATCCGAAAATGGCGTCGCCCCCAATTTATTGTCCACCGCTTCAGGCTCAACACTGAGCACGCCAACCCAGCCGACCAAGCAGATGGCAACGGCTCCTCGGTCTGCAAGCCAGGCAAAGCCTATCAAAATTGGAGCAAAGCCTTCTCATACTTCTGTGAAGCCATCGACCATTGGTGCTTCCAACCAAAAGGCTGCTCACGACATCGATAAGAACTGCCTCACACTTCCGGAGCCTACTATGTCCGAGTCGACGGCAAAAGACATGATAGGTGCAATTGTGCCAACGTTGCTGAATCCCAGCAGCAATTGGAAGGAACGGTTGGCTACGGTGGAGCGGTCGGTTGATCCCCTTTGTGCCGCTGTCAAGGGAAAACAAATTACCCTTGAAAGCCTTGTGATGGCTACGTCATCAAATATTTCATCCGAATCTGTCGTGGCGGTAATCTTGGCGCAGTTGAATATGCTTGAGGCCACGATCGCATCGATCGAGTCGCAGGCCTCCCAATTTTGTGTCGATGCCCAACGCTCGTTGTCTTCTCTGCTTACCATTGCCATGAAGTGCCTCGGCGATTTGAAGGCATCTGCGCCATTTTCAAAATTGGTTTTAACCATCGAGCGCATTTGCAGTGAGCGAAACGGCAAGACTGCAGAAATATTAACGTGTTCGCTTATAAACGCACTGGGCAAGGCCTCTTCGTTTCCAAAGGCAACAATGGGCGCCTTTTCGCTTTGCTCTTTACTTGTTCCGCGCATGTGTTCTAAAGCTTCGCCTCTGGATCACTCTTGCGTTGAGCTGATGAAAGGATGGATTTCGTCGCACATGGCTTCGGCTCAACCGGCACTGAGAAATGCAGCGCTCTCCTTTGCAGGCCTTGTCTTGTCGCATCATAATCTGGCTCCTATGGGCTATGCTTCTCTGGGGCTTTCAAAGCCTCCCGAACTGTCTACATGTTGTTCCCATCCTTGCTCGCGAGATTCTCGAGACATTCATCCACCCGCACCAGGGTCATCAGCACCAGCCAACAATATGCCATTTACGGCAAATGTCGTTCCGCAGACACAACCCGATGTTGAACTTCCCACCGCGCTATGCACAGCTGTTTCTGCTTCTTCTTCTTCTGCGCCCCATGCAATACTCATCAGTCCGTGTACGATGGCAACACTGTGCTCTTCGGCTTGGAAAGAAAGGAAGGCAGCTTTGGATGCGATTTCGATGCAAATTTCGGAGTTGCCCGAGTTTTCGATTACCGGGACGGTCTCCTTTGCAGACCTTGTTGAGCAGCTAAGTAAACGATTTGAGGACTCGAATAAAAACATCGCAGTGCAGGCGCTCGAGCTGTTCCGATGCCTGATTTCTCGGATTGACCTGGACTTTTCAAACTGCTTCCGCACCATATCCAACGTGTTGCCTGTGCTGATCAACTCGCTTTCGGACTTGAAAAGCCCTAATAGAGTGGCGGCACATGCTGCGCTAACGTCTGTTGCCACCTTTGCTGGGGAGAACCATATTGCGGCTCTTATTTCCGAGGTGCTGGGGCGTGTCGATGGCCATCCTCAAATGAAGAAGGAAATCCTGCTTTGGTTGGACAGCAACCTTCCTACATCCAATTCGGATGGCCGTCTTGAGGACGTTGGTGCAACCAGTCTTCCCACAAATGATCGGGGAGCAGCTTATTCGCTAGAGATGGCCAACGCCCTAGTTGGTGCCGGGTCGACATCCAAATTTTTCCTCGCATCCTTTCTTCCAAGCATGCTACAAGATCGCCTTCCAGAGTGTCGTCGGGCAGCCCTCTCCATTTTAGGGAAACTTGTGTTGGTGCTAGGAATGGACGTCGTTAAAGCTTCTATTTTGCAGCACTCTCAAAAAGGGTCCCCTCTTCTACCGGCAATTTCTAGTTTGATGGGGACAAGTCTATCATGCTCGACATCAATGGGCTCCTCGACAAACATTCCACAACTGCCCTCTGCATGTCGTACGACACCGCTCAAAACGCTTGGGTTAAATTCGCCAATGCAGAACGGATCGCTTCAAATGGGCGTCTCCGGTAAAGGTCCCCTCAGTAGTTCTTTTGATGGCATCAATCGCTCTTGTTCCCCTGCTCCTTCAAGTCGAATTCCGACAGTCCAGCCGGTTGCATCATTCCCTTCCATCAATTTTCCGTTTTCCGCAGCGTCAGTACCAGCATTGCCTTCTCCGCCGTTTTTGGCAGACCTTTCTAATAGTGTCCTTGTGCAAAGACTGGTCTCCGTGCTTGATACCTCCATAAACAATGGAGCGCCTCTTTCGATCATCGAATCTCTTCGTAGCCAACGAATGCGGGACAGCACCCCGCAGGCAGATATGATTGCGCTTATTGGAAGGCAATCGGTGCCCATGCACATCCAGAACCCAATCTCCCCGCAATGGCGCGCTGCCGATTCGCTTCTTGAGATTGGGATCTTTTGTCCCTCATGGGTGCGCTCGCTGCTGCTTTCAGATGAAAAGGTGCTTTTGGCGGCACTGGAGGCGCTTCGGACAGCCATTCCATCACATCTGCTCTCCAAGGCCATTGTTTCAGTGATGGCAGAGCCACTTCTCCGGTCAGTTATGATGTGCGTGATTGGGAGAGGCGATTTCACGGACACTTTATCTTCAAAATCAATGGAAATGTCGTCAAGGGCGCAGATATCATCGAGTGCTGTAATGCTGTCGGCTCTAGATGCTATTGAGGAAATATCTGGGACCCTTGAAAGTCATAGTGGCCGCTTGGCAGCGTCCGAGGCCACTCACTTGGCCCTATTCCTTATCTCGCTCTCGACACTTGATCCCAGAGAGGCGGTTCGCCAGCGAGCACGAAGGTTCCTCACAGATGGGTTCCTGCGGATTTATCCTGCAAGCAAGCTATTGAGCCCCCTTCTTATTGATCTTGTTGAGGCAACTTCCGCTGGCATGTCGATGCAGGAGTCATCAAAAGAGGTGGCTTCTGATCCCTCAGGCCTGCTTGCCTTGGCGTTGCCGCTTGCTGCATCTGTAAGGGCTCGGTCTGAGCTTGCAGATCTCGCATCTACGGTCATCCAACGCGTGGGTCCCATCCTCCTTGCTTCCAATAGTTCAGATACCGAGTCTAGGGTTGGGCCAGAGGCAACCTCTGGATTGAGGCCAAAGTCAGACTCCAGGCCAGACTCCAGGCCAGAATCGAAATCGGTCCCAGAGTTTGACATTTCAGAGCTCTCTCGGAGAATCGTAGATGTTGCTGCCATGGCCCTGGCGTGCAATGAAAGCGATTCACTGGTACGGAGATCTCTAATCGGAATGCTTTCTGCTCTTGCCTCTGCCATTCCGGCCACTCAACTAGTAGAGCTTCTTAAGGGAAAGTTTGGAGAATTTCTCTCCTGTGGACGAACTATCATCGGAGGGGATGCGGAGCTTGCGTCTATCATAGAAAAGATCATAGTATCGACACAGAGGGTTTTGCCAAATTCCCCAAGACCCTTTCTACACGCGGCAGCTTTGGGCTCGCCTTTGGCACAGACAAAACGAGCAGCAAATGCCATGGGCGGTTCGCCATTGTCAGCCCACCTGCGGCAGCGGAAAAAAGATTTGCTTGCAAAGCTTGATGCGGCGCAAGACGACGAAGAAAGACTCCCGGCTTCTCTTGCAGATCTCTCGATGGATAATATTTGCGTCAATCCGGAGGGAATGATAGAAATTGTTGATGGGCACCAATCAAGCGATAGCTCTTGTGCAATCAAAGGTCATGGCGATCCTATAGAAGCGAATCTTGCCCACGATCCAGTTGATGTCAACATTGAGCTGCTTTTGCAGCAAATATCATCTCCAGAGAGCGCGACGGCCCTTGAGGCTGTTGGGGTACTTTCATTCAAGCTTCCTTCATCTACGGGAACGGGTTCTCGCTCCGATGCCGCAGAGTGTTCATTACTTGCCCCATATACCCAAATGCTCTGTGTAGTACTTTGCCGGAGAATCAAAAAGGCTCTTTCGTGCAAGCTTTCAATGGAAGAAACTCGGGTTGCAGAAGAAGCGCTCGGAACTCTGCTAGCAGTGGCTCTCAATGCCTCTCTGCTGGAAACTGTTAGGCGCCCAGGAATCGAGGCCCTGTTTGATCTGCTTCTCTCTTCAGGCCTATTGCAAGTTGTGGAGGCAGAGAGCTCCTCTGCCACGTTGCCGCTTATTTCAAATCTGGTGCTAAAGGCAGTGATCTCGAACGCCCATCCGGGCCATGTAATTGGTCTGCTCATAGAGTGGTGCTCAACAGTCGTGTCGACCGGTTCGCCATCCCCCAGTCCATCCATCACGGGAGAGACAGTTCTGCAATGTCTATGGCGGGCATCGAGGAACTTTGAGATCTTTCTAGGAAAAGGAACCGGATCTCCATATCAGCACCGAGACGTGCTTGCTGAGATTCTGTCCTCGTGTCTCTACTTTATCCGGCGAAATCCGGTTTCTGCTTGGAGCTCCTATAAAGGCATCAATGAGACCACGGTTCGAAGCATCAAGACGATCCTGCAACAAGTAGCAAGATGGGCAGCCTGCTCAAACGTATCCCTCAATACTGTTGTTCCACCTGTTCGAAATGTCCCCAATGAAGGCGAGGCTAGCGAATCCCTTCATCTGCTACTTTCGCATCTGACTGGAAACGACAAGTCCGTCTCTGCCAATGACGTGGGTGGTATGGATACAGCCAATGACCATGGCTCGGGTGATGCGGATGCAAGTTTTGACCGTCGTCCCAACAATGATGGCGGCAGTGGAAATGCAGAAATGACCATCGATGCATATCGAAGTCGACTCTCCGGGTACACAAGTGAATTTTATCGGTTGACCGGTGCAGATGGATCTATCGCCACGAAGCCCGTGGACTCTCCTGTGAGCGAAATGAAAAAAGCAACCCTTTTGGCATCTTCTAATCTGTCTATCCAAATCTCATCGATCAAAGAGAGGCTTGCTAAAATTAGGGACTCGCGCTAGAGGTGAACAACTTTGGCTTTTTCAATTAAATTTCCAATTTGTTTTTATTTGGCATACGCGCATCATACCATCATACTGCCATACCTTGCGAAGGATGCCATCGTTGCCGTCATCCCAAGCCTTTTCGCCCGAAAATGGCAATCCTAGCTGTGAAAAGGTTGAATTGCAGTTGGCCGGTGCCGGCGCGATGGCGGCAGCAGAGGCCGATTCAAAGCCCGAAATGGGATTGATTGTTCCGAAAAGGAATGTTTCCGACCTTTCGTCGCTTTTTGACCGCCTGTCGCTCGAAAAAAGTGCTAACCCTCCATCCCATATGGTCGAAGTGAGATTCTGCAACGCTCTGCCAACCGCAGATGAAATCAAAGCCCATATTTTGGCCAAATCCAAAATCCATGCCTCAACATATTCCATCGTCGATCCGGATGCAGAGGCCTGTCGGATCACACTTGTCTTCAACACACTTGCTTCGGCTGCCTCTTTTGTCAATGCAAATATGCTTTCATCCACAGCAGACGCTGGCCAAATAGCGGCCACCTCTTGTTCTACAAGGCCAACAGGGTGTGATCATATCGGAGAGTCACGCTCCAACTTGACCACAGATGTGATGGAACCAGCTGCAGCGACGTTGAGCATCCCGCCCCCGTATTCCCTTATGGTGAAATCAGCAACTTATGTGACCAAGGCCAGTAGACCTGTAGATAGACCGAGAACATGCGCAGTAGCATCGAGGATGATTAAACATGCCCTTTCAAGAGCCCCAAAATAGCCACGGCCTGCAGTTTGTTTCTAAAAAAATTCACAACAGCAATTTTGGACACAACATTTTACAAAATTTATCAGCCTATGGAGCCTACAGATGCACATGCTGCGTTGCAGCCTGCAACTCACGACGCTTCGTCGCTGTGCATATTGGGGGAGGGCGGACCTGCCAACAACGCAGTGCAGTATATGGCCTTTTTAATTGGTAGGATTCGTCCAAGGCCCTCTACCTGTTCATCGGCCCGTGCCGGCCCGCTTGCACAGCAGTTTTTAGCAGGATGCCCCACATGTGGACGCCCTTTTTTCGACGACCGCGCATATTCGGCATCTACGTTTGAGAGGAACTACTTTGGCACGCTTTTGAGGCATTTGATAGGCACTTATGCGTAGGAAGCTCTTGCGCGGCGGTGCTCGGGATTCTCCGTTGCGGATTAGCTTTGAAACCGAAGTCGGATTGTCAGATTCATCCTTCAACCAGGGCTACTATGCTCGGTTTTTTAGGGAGGGCAAGCGACTGGGGCATGGACTTCGTGGCACCGTCTTCATTTGGTTAGTCGATAGCCCCTGCTTATTTCAGTCAGCACGTGCTGGACGATGTGGAGCTTGGCATGTACGCAGTGAAGAAGATCCCAATCGGTATTCGCTGTTGAGTAATCAAAGGGAACAACCACCGCTGGCTCGTGGCTATGCTCAACGAGGTCAATGCGTTGGAAAGGCTTTGCCATCCAAACATTGTCTCGTACAAGCACACATGGATCGAATATCATCAAGTCTCTGATTTTGGTATCGCAAAGGCCATTTGGCTAACCATGTAGGCCCTGAAGTCCCCTCGCTTTTCATGCTAATGGAGCTGGCAACGGGCGGATCCATCGAGGACTGGCTTGTCAAAGTGAACTCCAATCAAAATCGCGAGGCAAAGGGAAAAGAACCCGCTCCAAGGCTCGATTCGCGCTTTTTCGAAGTGGCCTCCAGAATCATGATCGAGTTTGCCACCGGACTCGTCTACGTGCATTCGTGTGGGATCGTTCATCACGATTTGAAGCCCTCAAACCTGTTGCTTCTTGATGGATCGTCATGGCTGCACCCCGGTCGGCTCGTTATTAGCGACTTTGGTGAATGCTGCAGCTCCTCCAATTTCGGGGCCGCCTCTGATGCGTTCAAGGAAGTCTCGCCAGAATATGCGGCGCCCGAGGTTATCGCCTCGTTTCCAATTGAGATCAACGCGTCGTCAAGCCGCGCCTATATGGAAGCTGGAGACATTTGGTCTGCTGGGGTCATCATTTTCGAGCTGGTCACGGGGCAGTCGTTTAACTTGGTCCAGTGGGCAAAACACCCTCGACCGCCAAATGCAATCTCGTCGATTTATTGGGGAGCCATTTCGCAGTGTCTCTCTCTCGATCCAATGGATCGGCCTTGTGCTACCGAATTGCTTGCCCAGCTTATCGCTGCTCGAGGCGATGGGGTGCTTTTGAGGAAAGGTTCGCCACCGCTGCCTATTAGAGGGCTCTTAGAATACAATAAGAAGCCCCTTCTTTCCAGTAGAGGCCTGTCTTTGGGTTTCTTTGGTGCACTGGCCCTGGGGTCCGCTGCAGTCGCTCTGGCTCTTGTGTACAACTACATGTTGTGAATGGGAAGCGTGCAAAAATTACAACGACCTTTTTATTTGGAGGAACCAATTGCGCATTTGGGTAATCTTGGCGGCAGGTAAATTGAATGCAGCATCGATGGCCGTCTAAATAAAAAATGGCGACTTACCAATGGGTGTTTTTCCTCACCGTTCGGTGAGCCGCTTTGAAGCAGGGAAAGCGCAGCCAAGGAATAACATGTGTGGTACAGATCGGGAGCCCTATGACATCAGTGATGGGCGCTACTTTGGAGGCTTGTCCCTGATTCCTCCGCTCGAACATTGACAGGCCTTGAGGAGGTAATTCCTCAGTAACCCAACATCGATATACTCCTTTGTGGGGCGGTTTAGCAGTAAGGGAATGGCTCCAACCCAGAATGAATAACAAGCATCGACAAGCTTGCCAGTTCTCCCTTGCAAACCACCAAGAAGGGTAGATTGCAGACCACAAGTCCAGGCCAGTAAACGCGTCATTTTTGATTCGGGCAACAATGTGTCGATTGACGCGGATGACAGTGTCCATCTGTCTATGATTACAAGAGCAGCTAGTCCACAGTATGTATACCCGCCATGGGCTTCGGTATGGCTCCATGGTATGGCACCGAAACCACCTTCGTACGACTGGGCCGAAATTATGGACTGCTGGATCCTCTCAAGCGAACAGGGGTCGTGGAAAAATTCCTTTTCCAATCCAAGCAAATGGATGATTGCAATTGCCGCATACACCGAACGGAGATCAGACTCACCGCCATCAAGATGAACAGAAAATACTCCTTTTTCTGGTGAAAATAGCCGAGAAAGCCATGCAAGTAGATTCTGGGTGTTGATTTTGGACCAATCGTCTGGACCGCCTATCAGAGCAAGTGAGCACAGCGAAGCAAAGGTTGTTAGAATGTGTGAGGAGGAGCAAGAAGAGGAGCCTCCATATGCGCCCTCTTGCTCGATATAATATTCGTTGTGTAGTTGAGACAAACACCTAAGCAATAAAAGAAACGGCAACTCCATACAATTTCTTCACATTATCAGGAATTGGCATCTTTAAAAGCGTTAAAATTGACAGCGACCAATATAGCAGCCACGGTCTGCTAGTGTCTAATGCAATCGAGGCGAAGGGCAGCGAGTTTTTGAAAAGATTCAAGGCAAAGTTGACATGCCCCTCAGAGTTCAATTTTCCCGGACACTTGGACAAAAGGAAGGGTTGAATTTCTCTAATTGACGAGTTCTATGTAAAAGGCTATAAAAATACAAGGAGGTGGGTTGAATCCTGGTTTTGCTGCAAAAACTCGTCAAAAGAATCCTGGTCACTTTCTAAAATGCTAGCTTCATTTGCATCCATCTTGAAAAATTGTGTTTTAACCATAAAGTCGATATGAATGATATACAATGTATTAAGCTACTTTTGCATTTGCATGTGCTATCTTGGCCGAGTGGTCTAAGGCGTGTGACTTAAGATCTCATCTCTGTGGAGGCGTGAGTTCGAACCTCACAGATAGCAGTTTTTTACTTTTGAAGGCAACATGATACAAATTACACAGTGTCAATTTTAATAATTAGCCACAGGTGATGGGTGGTGATATCACTTCGGAGTTATCCTAAGTCGAGCCAATTTGGCTCATTTCACCTTGTCGCTGCTCTATTTGGATATCTACAATATTTGAAGAAGGATCCTGTGATTTCTGGAAATGCTGTGTAAGAACCGTAGGAGAGATACTAATAACCCCTGGCGGGTAGAACCCAGGTGGCGTTGGATAGAGTATCGGTCCTAAGGCGGGGTTATTACCCTGAAGCATTCCATTAAGTAAAATACCGTCAGGATTGTTAAACGTTCCTGGGGGGAAAAACCCAGTGGAAATCGGAACTTGGCTCTAATGAAAAAGTACAAAAAGATTACCAATATTCCCCCGGAGTAAATAGGATCTCCCAATACATGGGAACCCCGGGGTCCGGTCACATTCCCGGCCTGGATGCCTTTAGGGCCCTGAACTAGCTCAAATTCAACCTTTTATAAGAGAAACGCAAGTTACCAACTCATGCTCGGTAAGACTTTTGAACCCAAGGCCCTCAGTTATTATTGCCGAATGGTGAACAAAAACTATGACGAATAAAACCACGAATCTCTACTTTCCGAAGGCACAATCTTATAATACAAGGAAAGATCCTCGGTGGGAATAATGAATCCATATCCCTTTTGGGTATTAAAGAACTTTACAAAACCGGAAAACCGAGGAGTGGGCTGCGTTTTTTCTACATAGCATTGTTCAGATTTGCTAGACATTGCAGCGGATATGTTTTCGTCAATCGATGGATTAACAGAAGAAGAGCAAGAGGCGACCATTGAATGATCAGGTAATTAAATGGGGAGAATTGTGATTAACAATAAATTTAAAGATTATCTACCGATTAGTAAACTTAATTTCTTGATACTGGAAGCTTCTCTATATATGGCGTACGCATAGACAAAATGAGTCACTAAATCACCAAATAGGCTCCTATTGGAAGGAAACGGTCATATTGTCTGAAAGTTTATCAAAGAGGCCAAAATTTAAAATTTAGGCTGGGCGTGGCGTGGCGAATGTGTAAATGTAAGCTTGAAATTTTGAAGTTTACTTTAATGCCCTCTTTTCCAGCATTTCCTTATTTCAGCAATTCATCGGCAGCACCGGCGTTTTTTGCGCCAGATGGCGTGCCTCCAAAGACCCATTTTGCACAGCAGCCCTCAAACATGGACGAACTTCATTCTGTGATTATGCGGTTCCACCAATACCTGCGCTGCTACCGTGACGACAGGTACTGGCTGTGCCGTATTTAGTTCCCTTTTAGCGGGAGGACCATTTCTGAACAGTTTAAAAAGCTTCCATTGCGGGAAGAAGACCCAGAGTATTATGAAATCATCCGACATCCCATCTCGTTCCTGATGATCCGAAATCGGATCGACAAGCTGAAGTACACGTCACTCCATCAATGGCTTTCTGATGTGGAGCTGCTTTTGGCCAATGCTCGCGTGATTGCCTCAAAAAGACCCTCTGCCATAAATTCAGCTTTAATGTTCAAGGACATCGATGCGCTACAAGTTAGCTACCCAATTTGCGTACCTGTTCAATAGAACCTGCTGGACGTCACCATTAAGCCACAATTATTGGGCCTCTCTGCTACTTCCGGCTCGCCTGCCCACAAAATCGACGTGGTCCAGCAAGCGCCATATCAATTTAATGTTATCGACGGGATGGGCCGGCTCCCCCTGGTAGGGCTCTGTGGATTTTAACTGTCAAGGTCCGTTTTGTACAGTCGCTAGAGATGCCAAATTCAAACACACAGCTGCATATTGGCGATTCGGTGTCCTTTCTTCTCCCATCATCTGATGGGTTTGGGGCCGGGCGGTTTGTCGGCTGGATTGTCAAGCTGTGGAAGTCATCGGCCGTTTCTGGATGTGTTGTTTCCATTCTGCTTCAGGTTTGGAAATGTGTTTTTAAGGTTAGACGGAGCAAGTTTCAATGGACGTCAGGCCACCTGCTTCTTCCGAAACGAAGGAACTTTTTGCGACACCGATTTTAAAGCTGGTCCTTTTGTCTGCAATTATCCAGAAAGTTTCGATTTCGTTGTTTGGAGCACCGAACATTGTTCAGCAGGCAAATTCGTCCGGCAGCAATTTGTACCACTGCAGCTATTTATTTGACACCGGCTGCAACCGCGTATATCCTTGCAACTTTTCGGCAATGGCTCAACTGAAAGGTGCGACCGTGTTATCCGAAAGGAGAGACGACACCTTTTCCATTCTTCCGTCCCTGCAGAACTCTCTTCAATCGAGGAAGCGTGTCGGGGAAAGTATCAAAGTTGGATGCACGTTTTCAACGGCCTGCTCGCGGTACGTTTGGCTTGCCCGTTTACTTTTTCCAGGACGTTTAATTTGCTTGAAGGATTGTGCAGACATGCTTCGGACCACATCATCCAGCTGCCAGAGCTTTTATCTTCCGGCATGGCGACGCCAGCGAAATCGGCATTTAGGCAGATTTCAGAGCCGTTCCAAATGCATGTCAACACCCACTGCCAAGCTTTTGAAAGTGCACACGCGGTGATGCCGAATCTACCTGCGGAGCTGGCATCTTGTTTTTCCAGAGACAAGGCGGGAAACGTTGTTTGGTACCCCACACCGCCCATCAATCCTGTTCAAAAGGAGGCTCCTGTGCACTCTGCCGACTACATTTTGTGGAAAGAAAATTTGCAATCTGTTAGCCGATAGCAGCGGGTGGGGCTGGGATAAATTTCGATTTATTAAATTCTTGTAAAATATTCGCCTCACTTGAGAGGAGCTCTTAGCTGTTGTTGCTGAGATCATACAGGGTGCTCAGGGCGGACTCGATGTTTCTTACAGCATTGAAATCCATGCCCATGTGATGGATGTATTCGTCATCTATCTCCTGTGGCAGGCGAAGCTTTGTAACATCCTGCCTATCGAGGGAGTCTGGGTTTCTACCCTCAATAAGCGCCTTGTCAAAGGAGAACATCTTTTCAAAAAAATTGGCATCCCTGACTTGAAGGGCAGACTGGGGCGATCCAACTATTGCGTCGAGGATCGAGTATGCCAAAGCCACGGCTGACTTGTTTGCCGAAAATACGGCGCTCGAAATAAGAGTCCCATTTGACCCAAGCAGAAAAGTTGCTGAAAAGTTGAATTTTGAAACTTCATTTCTCTCTGAAGTAATTACGGTCCTCGAACTAGGCGCGTTGACATCAGACGCAACGCTGCCATTTTGAGAATTCAAATCGGGCCCAAAAGAAGTCGTCGCCGCGAATGGGCGAGAAGCCGGCCCGGATCGGGCCGAGGGTTCTTGATATCTATAGCAAAGCTGAAGAGGATCCAAAACGGAAGAAACCGGCGTGTTAAATGGGGCCAGTATATAATTTCGGTTGATGTTTGGGTTCGTTTCCGAATCGAAAGCATAGAAGAACGACTTGTTGTTTTTCAATTGAAACGAATACCAGACTTTGTCCACATAAGCATGATGCAGATAGAAAAGAGGGTCGTTTGGCGAATACATTGTCCGCATATCACCGCCGATGTTTATATGCGGAGCTGCATGTGGAGTGGATTCAATGGCCTGTCTGAATGCATCGAAATCGTTTGATTGCGAAATAATCAATGCCAAAATAACGGGGGCAACAAATGAGGAAATCTTGGTCCCTCCGTTGAAAGAGCGCGCAAGACAGTGGGTTTGTGGAATGGACACATTCCAATTGGCATATGGCCCTGTACTAAGACATCCCCCGTTAGATGGATCCCCATTTCCTCCAAAATAGGCATCGCTGAAAACGATCGATTGCTCCGGCGCTTGAGAGTCAATGGACCAATCCTACAATTAAAATTAAAATTAAACACAGCAAACCCAATATGGAATCGTTATAGTGGGGTCGATTTCTCGGAGAATATTCTCCACGTACCAGACAAAGTACCTATGCCACGGCAGAAATGCTGGCAATCTAACGGAAATCAGCACCACTTGTTACCCATGAGCAAACGGCACATTTGACAGGTGTAAATTGGTCACCAAGTCCCATGTGGAGCGCATTTGGCCCGCCGTTCTTGTATTTAATGTCTTGATGGCAGCATGCAGCCGGCTTAATTCGTCAGGAGAAAGATCCCTAATTTCCTTTCTAACTCTAATTTCTGCACAGGCCTCAATCAAATTCAAGCAGAGAATCAAAGAAACTCCAAGCAAAACGGCCAAATAAACCTCTTTCATGGCGAAAAATTAATTCGGGCGCGCCATCATTGCATGAACAAAAACGGAAACCGGAATTGGAATTCTTAAATTTTACTCCGCAATTAAGCTCGCCGTGCAAGGAGAGGGGCGCACCAATCAAATGACAAGCCACCATTACATTCTTCTGGGGACGGCTTTACATTTAGATAGTTTACTCTCAAAAAATGGGCACATACTTGTTAATGGTTGCCCTCTGCTTGTGCGCAATGCACTCGGCAATCCAGAGGATGTTTCTAATTTCCTGCTCCTTGAGCTTACAAAACGAGTAGAAATTTGCATAGTGGAACTGCCCAAAAAAGGAAAATCGATGCAATTCTACCTCCATGGCATAGAGAAGATCATCCATCGATGCGGAGGGACGATTCGCGTCCGATGTGCCTCCAAAATCGAACGAATTTGCCGATTTCAGCGAGTCTACCACTTTCCTGAACTCTGGAAATGCAGAAAGGGCGGACTGTATATCCGAAATTTCTTCTGCATTTGAGAGCTTTGCACTGACCTCAAAAGTTCCGAGCTGCCCAAGCCCCGGAAAAAGAGCCAGCTTTTCATCTGGAGACAGGCCGGTTTTGATAGAATTGACGGCAATTTCTATCGTGGCTCGGTCAGACTCAAACTCCAGCAACTTTTTCATCTGCGCTCGAGTTACACTGTCCATTTCGGAGGCTTTTGAGCTGGAGTTGCCCCCCTAATATTTACCGCAATCACACCATACTGGAACGGGACCGACGGAAAACGAGTAAAAGTCTTCCAAATACGCCTTGTACAGAACGTTTCTGATTATTTGCAGGTCCTTATCGTTCAGGTCTTTTGCAGATACGCACAGTTCAAAGTATGGTGCTACGGGTTAGTGCAACCAAACGGATCCAACCTAACGGGGTGGCAATAAGCACGGTCTGATACAGCTCGAACGGGTTGGTGCTTGTCGTTAATGCCTCAATGCCGTCAAACATACCAATTGGGTGGCATTTTGACAGCAGCTCGGAGATGTCTCTTTCGTGCAGGGTGCCCGAAATTATAAGAATCACATTGTCGATCATGTAGCCATAGCTAAAGATAACAAGCGATGGCAAACCTAATGTAATCCAGAAGCTTGGAGAGACATCCTGACGAATTGAGTCGGATAAATTCAAACTGCTCGTAGTAGAAATCCAGACACCTTTGGTAGATGCCCGAAGTAGTAAGAGGCTGAGAATCCTGCTGGAAGTATGGAGCATAATCGGTGGCCAGCATTTGTATCCTAAGCTCTTATTATGAATTGAAGCATGCAAACCCTCCAAATTGCTGCATTGGATTAGCGACGAATACTGGCGCTTTGTAATTAGCCCCAACTTGTACCCGCGAATGATGCCATCGATAAATCCGCTATCAATATTGTAGGTAAGCATTGAGCTAGCAAAGTTGGAAAAAATTAAATTTTTATTTGGCGAATATTTTTTATATGCCCGAGTGATCAGGTCCATCCAAGTGGTCTTGTGTGGCGGTCATTTTCGATGCGCAACAGAGCTCGGCTTGAAGTGAGCAACGCTTGCCGTTTCGTCGACATCAATAGACTTTTTTCTTGGTTCCGGCCTGAGCTTTTCTTTGAGGATTGATATAAACAATGGTCTTTTCATAAACGGAACCCGGTCTTTTCCCAAGATGCGCTCGTACTCGTCCTACAATCAAAGAATGAGGATCATACCTTGTCCCAAAGATCCAAATATGCATATCCTTTGAACGACCCGTTTGGATTGCATACAAGCCTGAGATCCTTTATCGAGACAATGCCTAGCTCCTATTGTTGTAAATGGGCATGGTAGTACCGAATTCAAAAATGAAATGAGCTGGGGCTTTTCCATCGAAAATGGCAGATTGGATAGGAATGCAGTGTAAATGCCTTGCTTTCCATCGGGACTATGTTGAGTTTCAACGTCCATCAAAGCAGACGGCTCATGATCGCCACGGTGTTTCGGCAAAGTAGACTCGACATGATCTTTGTGGGTTTGTTCAGCGTCGTGGGTTTTTTGGTCGTCATGAGTTTCTTGATCGGCATTTTTCTCGTGTGAAGCGGGTCCCTTTTGATGATCCCGAAATTCCAGCAACGGGGGCCGTTTTCCCTCATCCTGATGGGCTGCTTTTTTAAACTTGTCTTGGTTTTCACGGTCTGATTTTCTCTTTTGCGATTTTCGCTCTTTCTGGCGATCTGCAAGAACCCTGCATCTGCAATCTATCAGCAGCTCCAAATCATCTCCAAACGTCCGCTCCCAGTTAACCCATTCCGATACCAGCTTCTCTTTATCGGCAGATTCGACGTTCGAGATAGCCCTTTTGTAGAGCGATCTTATTTTTTGGTTGTTTGGATCGTAAACTCTAAAGTTGTGGTAAAGAAAACTCGAGTACCTCTCCATGCCAATGTAATCGAGCCATGTGGTGATGCTCTTTGATTCTCTTTTGCACCGCAGTATTGTATCTTCAAACAAAGTTCGTATGTGGGACACATCCACCATACATGGTGCACCCTTTTGCGCCAAAAGCAGCCAGATCTTTCTTTTTTCAAGCTGATAAAATGATGGCGAATGCGCCGAAAACAGAGCGCTAGACCCGTATGGAAAAGAAATGCCATCCGCTATCGGCTTACTATGAGGATCAGCACTTGGCATCCTAAACCGCTTCAGCTCAATCATTTTGTCGATGTATGAAATGGCAGTTTCGAGCGAAAAAACCTTTCGATTCGACATTCGTATCAGAAGATCCACAACGGCATCATACGTTGTTATCAGGGAAGAGATTAAATCAGGTGTCGAATAGACATCTGACAGCTTGTCAATAACCTTTGTGATCATCGCAAGGTCAAATGTTAACTTTGATCGCAGCTCTATCAGCTCAATTTGCAGTATCCACAAATATACATTGGTTGGATGGAATTCCAAGGCACGATGGGAAATATCTTGCAAAGCCTCATATCCAGAGAACCCCTCTTTCAAGCAATACTGGTAATAGTCGACCCAAACCAAGACATCTTCGCCAAGGTCGTTGGCCCTTTTTTCGTAGATCGATATGATCACTTCCCTTGGAGATTTTTTCTTTTTTTCATAAGATAAATACCACGAATATACATCATTGAGCTCCTCAGAGAGCTCTGCATCGCAAAGCGTATCCTTTGCCTTTACAATTCTGGCCTCAAACGCGTTGGCCATTAAAATTTAAAATTTAAATTTTATTGTTGAACGAGTTGGTCTCCACATTTTTTTCGCGTTCTTTGTTGCCGCTCTTGTTTTGAGTCTTTGTCGGGGTGGCATAGCAAATGGGAAGTGCTGGATTCCATGCTTTTGGTTGGCCTGTGACATTTGTGCCGGTGTTTGCCTGATTCGCCCCTGATGTTTGAGGATTAAAGGTGCTCTTAAACGATTTCGGGGGGTTCGCATCGTTTGGTTTGGGAGATGCACTTGAAAGACTTCCGGTGGGTTTTATGCTCCCAGAAATATCTTTGTTTTGGCTGCCCCCGATTGCCTTGCAAGTGACATTGGCATCTTGGCCTTTTACAGCGCTATTTTGTGCCGATAAATGCCTATAATGAAGCGCACTATTGTACTTTTGCAGTTCGGTTGCCTCCAACTTTCTTGAATAATTAAAATCCAATGCTTCCGACTCTAACATTTTCAATTGATGCACCAAGTTGGCCAGGACGCTCTTTTTTTCGCTAATTGTACTTTGCAGGGGTTGGAGTTTGGAATATGTCGATTGCAGAAGGTCGATTTTTTGAACGAGCCCTAGTCCGCTAGGCACTTCCGTGTCCTGTAGCGCCTATGGAATTTTAGTGCTCCACGCATACTTTCATCTGACTCAACAACACGTGAATCTTATGTGTGGCGGTTGAAATCATCGAAGAATGGTCGCCGTATTTTTCCAGCGATTTTTCTATCAACTCGTCCTGGTCCCTTCGGGAGTTGAGCTTCTGTAGCTCATGGTTTAGGTCATCTTCTTGTGAGATGCTCTTGATTTTTAAAACAAGCGACGTTCTTTCTTCAAGTAGCTTTTTAATCTCCGATATTAAAGGGTACGCTTGCAACTTTGACTGCTGCAAAAGAAGCATATTTCCTGCCTTCGAATATGCTTGCACGTTTGAATCCAACAGGGAAGACAAATCTGAATCTCGAAGCTGATTGAAGGCGTTTCCAATGTCCAACATCGAAAAATCCAACTGCTGACACGCCGAAAAAAGGCCATCTAGTTGTAAATTCATGGAGACATTGATATTTGAAGAGGGCTCCCTGATCCATTGATGCTTGTGTTGCTGTCTCAGCAGCATGTCTTCTTTTTCTTCATCTGAAATCACCTGCTTGATCTGGCAATAATCGACCCACGGCTTACCGTTGACATGCGGGCAAAACAAGACCTTAGTGCTGAGAAAATGCTGTCCCTTTCAAGCTCAAATGCTTTCGCCCCGGTTTTCACGTCGACATACATTTTCTCCAGGTTTTCCAGCACTTCGGGATTGCTGTACAACTTTTCGTACAAATTCAAGTTGCTACTTTTAAAGGAAAACGCGCCGTACCACCTGATGGACTCTTCACTCTCATTGACATTTGAAGTCGCCAGTGAAATGATATTTTGCTTCTTCTTTGAATACATGTCAGACAGCAGTTTGATGCCATAGGGAAGCAGAGAGCGAAAAAGCCCCAGTTCTGCTTTATTGCTTTGCAACAAGAAGGCTGGAAAACTGGAAACAGCCAATGTGGCTCTTGGAAGAATCGATAAGGAATGATACTCGGGCACCCTTTCGTGATAAATGGTGCTATTGTCTTTGGTGGCCGATTTCAGCGCAAGCTCAACCCGGCGCAAGTAAATAAGAACTTCGTCAGAAAATTCCAGTGGAAATAGCTTTACACTTTCTTTTGCCTTTCTTGCAAGGTCAAACGACAGACCCAACCTTGCAACCTCCTCGCCATAATGGGACGTTTCATGGAGCTCCTGGGATTTATAGAACTGCGCAAGGCTAAAATAAAGCAGGGATTTCGCTCTGATTCGCTCAAGAAACGTCTCTCCGTAGCATAAATCCAGGGGCGGAATGGTCAGATCTTCATATGCCGACTCATAATAATCGGCCGTGGACACCGCTATTTTCAGCAGCAACGCGGTCGTGGATGAGTCTGTGGAAAATAGCGTCAAATACCTTGTAGAGCCTTTTTGTAAAAGCATTCTTGGGCCAATGAAAGCATCAGCTTATAAAGGCCACAAAGCGACTTTATGGACAGGTCGCAACACTCGGGGGCCGCATATTCGCCTGCATACTTATCCGCTATGTGCTGCAGGATCCCGGCAGCGGCCTAAATCAAACATCAAAGCAATACTGAAAAATGAGAGCAAGCGATCTTAATGCCATCTGAAGATATGGAATGCAGGCTGCTCTGCCCCATTTTGTAATAAACAATGGCGCAATTGTATAAAACAGCCGCCTTTTCAAATTCAATTGCATTGGAAGAAACTACAAACGTCAGTCTGCAAATGGGCGCTACTGATTCGCCTGTCTTTTGGCATTGCATTGAGCCAGACAAAGCCGATTTTGACCTAAAATATTGGCAAACATCGTACCCCAGTTGCTCGTATCGGAAACTTTGGCTCGATCTCGTTGAGCGAGCCATAGTATCTATCGGTTTTGAAATGCCAATTACTTTGACAAGACCTGCAGGCTGGCTGTGGTTGCATCGAACGCCGAAATGGCATCCCTCCTAAGGGCCTCGAGCACGCCAATGTCTGTGGAAAATTTTTCTGCATCGTCCCTGTAATAATTTGTGATGAACGACCGCAAGGGGCGCTCAAGCGAAACCAAATCAGCATGCTTCAATTCCAAACTAAACATTTGCCAAAAAATGTTTGATGCTTTAAAATGGCAAATGGGATGATCAGTGCCCAGTGCATTTGGGTTGAAATTTTATTTGCAGCGGTGGCAATAAATTTGCCAATGTCGCATTTCAAGGTGTAAAAGTGCGGCCCAAAATATAAATTTGCTCCATTGGTCGAATTGTTTCATCAAGACATGATGGCAAGGCGTGGCTTTGTGGCGAGCCCGCATCTTTCTTCGGCCGTATGACGATCGCCCAAATGCCCGGCTCCAAAAAATGGAATATCTTGCAGGCGACAGTCGGAAATCTTGCAAAGCATCTGGAATCCCTTTCGCCAACAAAATGTGTCATGTTGGAAAAAGAGCGTTGCGCCAATAACTACCTGGCCGAATGGATTGATCACCAGTCTAAATTCAATAAGGTTTGAGCGTGCCGTTGATTGTTTATAGATCTTCGTCAGCTATTGCAGATTTACAGGTAAGCGAACACCATAGCAAATGGCGTAGGGAAATCTTTGGAAGATTGCTTTCAGCAGCTCCAAGGGCTAAGGGTACGCTTTATTTTGTGTGTTTACCAAAATTTCAGGACAAGGCCGTTCAATATAGCAACATCGTTTCTGCCTTGCAGGAGCAATCAGCATACAATGAAGCGCGTATTGTGGACCTGGAGGGCTCGGCCGTCAAATCGTCCACCGAAATTTCTACTTTGGATAGAAAATTGTCCGAAACGACAGACCAAATCTGCCAGACATCAATCAAGATCCTGGCTCTAGACGAACAGGTACTTTTTTTGCTAACTTTAGAATTCGAGAACAGTCAAAGAGGTGGAGTCTAAACTCCAATTGCTTCAAGTAAGAGTGATATGATGCACCTGATTTCTAGGACAATTTGGTTCGGAAATCCCACTCACGAGCGTCCCAAATAAGGTTTGGTTGGCAAAAGCCGCTAACATATACAGGGCATTCATCTTTGCATTGTGCTTCGTCATCCTCGATGGCCGTTTCTTTTTGATTCAAAAGATTTTGAAGATATTGACACATGCGATTTTCAGCGGCAAATCGCACAGGGATTTGATTGACCGCTCAATCCGAATGGCCGTTTTGGCGCTGGCATTTTTGGTTGGCAAGTATAAATTGTTCGCCTAGCCTGGGGTGGGTGCCATTTGGATTCCAAATTTTACCCAATAAATAAATCCAAGCAAATTCAATTAATTTACAATCAGGATAGATGATGGCGGTGCCGCTGACTTTGATTTTCCTTCTCATGCTGTGCCTTTCCGTCTTGCATGCGGGAAGGCCTAAAGAACTTTTGGAAATACAGCAGCTCGCAAGCGGAATATTTTGCAAATTTGGGGTTTCCTTTGAAATTCCTGTGCCTCCTGCCCAAAATGTACTGACATTGCCACAAGGTATGCATGTCTTTGACCTTTGGCATACTAGACGTTGAGTTTCCTCTGCCCATATTGCGACTGTTTCGCTCGATCTCTAAAATGGACTCTCTTGTATTTTCGATCACAAGTGGGCGCCACCCAAATCTTGCGGTCAATCCATCTGGATGCTTTATTGAGACCGTATTGACAAGCGAAAGCCAAATAGTGTGGAGGGATTGGAAGATGATAACATCCTCTCTATCCTCTTTGTTTAGTGTTTCTTTGGAAAATATGACCGCTGCCAAGTCTAATCGGGTGGCCATTTTAGCGGATGCAACATCGACGAAGCTAATATCTCATTTTCCCGCCCAGGTCGTTTGTATAGAGAACATTGAAAAGCTATTACAACTGTCTAGAACCTCCAGTTATGAGTCTTCCGTTAGCTGCCTGCTGAATGTAAAGTCGATTATGAAGAATTCGTATTTTTCTATCGGCATCACCATGCAGAGAGGACCGACCCTGAAGGTAATTTGTTGCGGCCTTTTTCATAGTTGGATACATTTATGCATGTCCATCTACCTTATTTGCTTGAAAGCTACTCTACCTTTTCCACTCAACGTTTCTTTACCCCATTCAAATTTGACGACCTGTCCCCGAATGATAACAGTGCAAGTGAAGCATTAGAAAAAGTTACCCTCCTTCTCGGTGGGTCGATTCCAAGCACCTTTGACAATGCGTCAATTTTAATTGACGGGGAGCCGCTTTCATATCGAGGACTGGTGTCGGGGTTTGTTAAAAAAGACAACGAATGCACCTTTTGTGGCGTTATTTCCTTTGAACGATATTACATTCCGTACTCCATTTACAAAGGAAGATTTTCCTATGTGATTAAAAACACCGATTTATTTTCTTCCTATAATGTGTCTTTGTTGGACATTATTCCCTGGGAAATAAAATGCTGGTATCATACGCTCGGATTTGATACCCCAAGGCCATTTAGCGAATTTGTTTCCAAAATGTTCTCGCGAAAGTCATCCCTTTTTTCAAATGTGAAAATCCATCCCTCTAGCGTTAGGGAATATCCCTCGATTATAGAAATCAGCGACCTCCTTGTTCCTGCAAATACTACCATTAGGATAACAATGGAAGCAGACAAAAGGTTCTTAAGATATACCGAGTTTCCTTTGGACGCACATAGAGGTTTAGAAATCGGGTTTGGCTATTTCAACTAATCATCGATGTAGGTCAGCTCAATTGAGGGTGGAACTGGATAAAGAAACGCCCTGTTCCATTTGGTCATCCCCGCTAATTTTGCAATTGCCAGTTCCAGACTTTGCGATGCCCTTCAACGTCCCCGTTTTTATTTCTACCGTTTATGGGATGCTTGTTGTAAGCATTTTTAATCTCTTCCAAAGGCCAACACTGCGAAAAGTAGCGTCTAAGAAATAAAAAATCACAACATTCCTCGGCTACTCCTTAAGTATTTATTTATCCACCGATCCATCGGTTCATTTCACGCTCACGATTTTTTCTTGTGCTGGTTGATGGCGAGAAATGCCTCCTGTGGCACCTCCACATCGCCAATCATCTTGAGTTTTTTCTTTCCCTCTTTTTGGTGTTCCAAAAGCTTCATCCGACGAGTTGGATCTCCGCCATACTGCGGGATTAGTAAAAATAACAAATACCAATTTGGCGGTCACATCCTTTCTATATGCCTTGACATTATCTCTTGATATCACGTGCCCCCCTACAGCTGCTTGTAGGGCCACTTCGAATTGCTGCCTTGGAATCAGTTCCTTTAGTGTTGAAATCAAAGTTTTTCCGATCCCTTGTATTTTCGATCGGTGGCATATCAAAGAAAGGTCAGGGACAACTTTTCTGTTCACAAGACAGCTAATCTTGACCAGGTCGCTTTCTTCATATCCATCCTCCTCATAATCAAAGCTAAAGCGTAAAGGTCATTCATAATATACGTAACAAAACCGGACGAGATACTTTGCACAGTGTCGAAGAAATCAACTATTATTTCTGCTAATGGCAATCGAAAGCCGATCAGCGTTCTGTTCGAATCGACCATGGACATTTGTTGGTGGACACCTCGACGCCCCAGCAACAGGGAAAGAATAGGCCCAATTGCCTCTTGTTGTACAATTAATGTAAGACGAACCATCGGCTCCTCGATGCTCAAAATATCGGGAGATTCCTCGATTCCGGGAAATTCAGAGGTCGAAGATATATATTGAGTCCCCCTGGAGCCTTTGTAATTTATCTGAATCAACGGAAACTCCATGACGTACCTTATATAGCACGGTGGGCGAAGTAAAAATTACTTCGGCCCCAAATTCCTGCAGTAGTCGCTGCTGGAATACATCCATATGCAGGGATCCTAAAAACCCAAGTCTCCATCCTCTTCCAAGAGCGTCACTGGTGTATAAAATACAAAATCTTACCTTGCATCGCAGCAAATCGATATGCTAGAATCATTCAAAAGCAGCTTTTCGATCGAATCTTTAAGCATATTATATTCGGACGGCTCCTGTGGATATAGTCCAGCGAAAACCTTGCTCTTGGCCTTTTGAAACCCCGGCAAGGGCGTGATTAGCTTTGCAGAATGGGGATGGAAAATGGTATCTCCAATGAAGCATATCTCGCGGGGGTCCTTTATTCCTAGACATACATATCCGACTTGACCGGTACTCAACTTCTTTCCTGAGACAAGTTGAGGGGTTATAAATCCAAGCTCCAACACTTCGAATTTCTTTCCATTGGAAGAAAATTGAATCTGTTCGCCTGGGCTGTTAGCAAAGGCTCGATACTTACCTTTTTTTAAAGAACCATCGACAACAAATATATGACAAACAACGCCCTTATAAGAGTCATATTTTGAATCAAAAAGAAGTGCTCTTAGCGGTGCATCTGGATTTCCGGGAGGACAAAAGTAAGATATAGCCCTTTACCATGGTACATCGGTTAGGATCCGATCTATACAAGTTATCACATTTTCCCCTGTCTTTGCTGAAAGGGGGATGATGGAGTTCCGAGGAATTTCAAAATTCGCCTCAATCTGGTCACCAATAGACGCCAGATTAGCTGTTGGCAAATCGGTCTTACAGAAAGAAGCGCTCAAATTTACCTTATTAGCAATTGGAATAACACAAAGGCCCTGGCTGAAAGCCAGCCAGAAATTGGCAACCGTCTGCGCCTGTACGCCCTGCGATGCATCAACAAGGAGCAATGCTCCTTGGCAGGCTGCTATGGCACGAGAAACTTCATATGAGAAATCAATATGTCCAGGGGTGTCAATAAGATTAAGAAGATATGGCACGTCGTTTTCACCGGACGAACGATATATAAATGAAGCAGTCTAAGGGTTAGGGGTGAAAAAACCTGGGCTTTAACGGTAATCCCACGTTGCTTTTCAACTAGCAGTGTATCCAAAGAGGGAGTTGAGAGGCCATATTGGTTTGTCTCTACAAAGTAAAATAGAGCCAAAACCTCCGTTACAAATCTCTAATAGTCTGTCGGCAAGCGTAGATTTTCCATGGTCAACATGCGCGATAATGCAAAAATTTCGGATTCTTTCAATGGGAAATTCCATCGATGCCAATATTGAGGCCGAAGCGGTACAAAATTTCCTGAACGGCCAACCATGTCGAATGAGATTTTTAAATTTCATTAAAATTTTTTAAAATGGATGTCAATGATGACGACGTAGAAATTATGTCCCATGCCTTTGCATTGGCCGAACAAGCATATGAAAATCTCGAGGTCCCTATTGGGTGTGTTATAGTATGTCCTGTAGCCAAATTTCCTTCCTTATTACCGTCCAACGGAAGGACCTTGGAGGCAGTATGCAAAAACACCCTTCTTATCATTGGAGCAGGCAGAAACAACACCATGGCATCATGTAACGCCACTCGCCATGCAGAAATTGAGGCTATTGATCAAATTACAAAAAGCTTCTGTGACACCATACCGTGGCACCAATGCTCTCTATATGTGACCGTTGAGCCTTGTATTATGTGCATTGCTGCATTGACCGATTTGGGTAAATTTTGCCGACCTAACTCTTTATGCTTAGGGATTAAAGAAATCATATTTGGATGCCATAATGACCGATTTGGAGGGTGTGGTTCTGCCATGAAGCTACCATCGAGTTATTCGGACAACCCCCCAATTACCATCAGACACGGGGTCTCAGCAAAGGAAGCCATAACACTTCTTCGCCGATTCTACATCAGGGAAAACAAAAGCGCCCCGAAACCAAGAAAAAAAGACAATAGAACACTTAAGGACTGCTTCTAACCCTAACCCAAAAGCAACTATTTTTATAGCTTCAATTTTGCCTTTATTTAGTAATGATGATGCGCCCCTATGATAGTATCTCTGCCGCTTTGTTGGTCATCGTAGGGACTGGTTTTCCGATCAGCGAATGCTTATATCCATAAAATATGTATATAAGAACACCGATAAATATCCAAGATAGCAGCTGGATCCATGTAATTATTTCTACTGTTGACATAATAAATGTGTTCCCCACAATGCTTAGACAGGGAATAAGAGGCATCCATGGACAAAATGTCGACGAGTTTTCAGATCCGTATCCAAGATTTGTTGGGTTTTTCGGCCCACCTTTTTGTGCATAGAAGATCCAGATTAGTCCAGCAAGGGGCATTCCAGTGAAAACGACTCCAACTATGGCAGTCAAAATTGCGGAGTAAGAGGACTGATACAATAGCCATGTCAGTAAATTTCCACACACAAAACAAGGAACCAAGAAATATTTTCTAGAATTGTCCGATTTTGCTATAATAACGGAGGAGGCGTTCGTCGTAAATACCAACAGAGCTCCGGTGGAAATAATTTCTACCAGGGAATAAACATTGAAAAACGTTGCCAACAATGCAGACAAGGTGCAGCAAATCAGAGAGTTCAGGACAGGGACAGATCCTGTCCCTTCCGATCCGGCAGAAAATATTTTTGGAAGCAGTCCATCAAGAGAAATTACTTGAAAGATTTTGGGCTGGCCCAGTAGGCAAGCCAAGAGCGTGGCCAATAGCATACACAAGGCACAAACCTTAATAACTATATGAGCACCATAAAGGCCAGAATCCAAAAATGCAGAAGAAAGAGGAGTATTGACATCGATCATAGAAATCGGAACCATCCCGGTAATGATTAGAGCAACCAGCATATAGAGGGTGGTGGCCAAAGCAAGGGTGCCTAGAACAGCAATTTGCACATGTCGAGGAGAAATTGCATCGGCCACAAACACACAAATGGTGTCAAACCCAAGGAAAGAATAGATCATTATCAAGGCTCCAGAAATGACTTGCTCGCTTGCAGAGGTCACTTGCTTGCCAGAGGGATCTGTCAAGAAAAACGGAAACCAATTGGCGGGGACAACATAAAAACATCCAATTGCCACGATGCAAGAAAGGACAGTGATGTTGATGGTAGCCATCACATTGTTGGTTTTTGTGCCAAAGGAAATTCCACACAACACAATGGGGCTAATTAAAACAATAATTAAAAGGGCGACAAAATTGAATACCAGTATGTAGTTGTCTGGATTATCAGAGCCACGAAGCAAAGGTAATGGATCCAAATAGGGCGACAAAGAAGAGATATACTGAGAAATCGCTACTGCCGTGCACGAGCCAGCAAACGCATACTCCAGGGTAGAGATCCACCCAAGAAGCCAGCCTATGCCCTCGCCGAGGAAAGTAACCCCCCAGCTATAGGAAGATCCAGATGCGGGAACGATATTCGATAGCTCCAGGTAACACAATGCTGTCAGACAAGATAGTGCTCCAGCAAGAAAGATGGAAAGCAGCACAGCAGGGCCAGTTACATCCCTTGCTGTCAATCCAATGGTGACATAGATACCACTTCCAATGGTAGCGGAGATTCCATATGCAAGCAAATGGAACCATGAAAGGTTTTTTTTGTTGTTATTCGAGCTTTGTCTGAATGATTCAGAAAGCGGTTTTCTGGTAAGTAAGCCCATTAAAATAAAAAATGGATCCCTCACCAATTATATGTGGCTAATTCCCGATGACTAATTAAATTCGCTGAACAACCAAAACACACCCAAGTACAAACTATTTATTCGCCCAAAGTATCGGCTATTGCTAAGCAAATGGAATCTCATTTCAATAGCAACTATCTTGTATGATAGATTTTCCGAAGAGGGACCATCTTGACCAGGAAATGAGGAGAACTATGGAATATAATTAATTTTCACCCCAAATTTGAAAGCCGAATAAATTTGAAAGCCGAAATAACGCCGCAACACAACCTAAACTGTGTCATTGCCAAATTATAATTTAAAAAAATAGATTTCCAACACAGAGAAGGAGCAACCGGTTCTGCTGGCATAGCCAGCATTTCCGAGACCAATGTTGACAGACGTGAACGGTTAAGAAGACTTGCCTTGGAGACAATAGATCTAGAAAAGGATCCCTATTTTATGAGGAATCATCTTGGCTCCTATGAATGTAAGCTTTGCCTTACCATCCATAATAACGAAGGATCTTATCTCTGCCATACCCAAGGGAAAAAACACCAGGCCAACCTTGCAAGACGAGCCTACAAGGAAGCAGCTTTGGCTGCTGGAACATCTACCGGAACAAATGTCCCTGTTTCTTTTTCCAGAAAGCCAGCAGCATCAATTCCAAGAATCGGACGTCCCGGGTACAGATTGATTAAAATGAAAAATTCCGTTGAAAATACTCTTGGGCTTTTAATCCAAATCCATTTCCCTCATATTCTCCAGGATCACTCCTCACCTGTTCTACAAAAGCCTATCTATAGGTTTATGTCTTCATATGAACAACGGATCGAGGTTCCAGACAAAGATGTCCAATACTTGGTGATTGCAGCGCTTCCATATGACACGATATCGTTTAAGATTCCGGCCAGAGAAATCAATCTCTCCCCCGATCTATTTCTTTCCCATTGGGATTCCGAAACCTTTCTTTACACCCTTCAATTTTTTTTTAAATAAATTCAGAATGTAACCGAGATGGCGGCTTCCCTAACAAATGTGGTCGTGTGTGGCATTCAAAAACTTGGTATATTTACAAATTTACTTGGACACAAGGAACCCGCCCTCGGAAAGACTATAATGTACAAGAAAGGAAATCAGCAGCACGCAAACAACCTTCAGAAGGAATCGAATGACCGAACCAAACATCTTGATGATCCGAGCTGCCAGGGAGAAAACCAATAACCCGATCAGTAGTGAAAATAGAATCAAGCCATAATCAACATTGTGGCTTTGGAACCATTTTGAAATGAAGGCCTGTGGTGAGCCCGTCAATCCAGGCGCATATTTACCAACTTCTTTATGAAATTCTCGGGCCCGCTCAAGTAAAGAATCTGGAAGATGGATTTGGATCCAATCGACAAGCGAACATTTTATCCTCTCCATCGATTTGAGTTTCCTTTCAAAATTAAACTTTCCCTGATGCAAAGAAAAGTTTTCAAAAATGGCCCTGTAATGGTCCATCCATTCAATTATGGCCAACACATACGCCATCGTGGTTTTTGCCATTGAAGCGGGAAGTGTCTGCTAAACGATTTTAAATGACAACCGAAATCATGGCATCATCCAAGCAACCAATGGAATTTATGGTGCATAATAATAAATTTATTGGAAAGCAATTGGATTTTATATTCCGATGAATGGCGGAGACCTAAGGGAGCTTTCTTATGCCACACTTGACCAGTGGATCCATAAAGAGTGCCATGTCGTATGTGAAAGTTTGACCTAAATCGCCCTAGGTCACCATCAATGCACTTCGAGCGTCATTTCCCTCAATTTCCAGGGCACAGTGTAGACAGTACCGCTGATATGTTGCCTTACAATTACAGGATCATGCTCGATTATTACGATTTGAATTCATCTTCGACCTCCTCAATATGCCAGGAAATTCGATCTATCATCAGCAATGGAGCTATTGTCACCTCTCCGCTTTGCACGCCGCAATCTTCATATATGGTTTCACCTACCTGTTTGCCTACATCGGCATCGACCATAGAGGTACCATCTTTTTCGGTTGAATTTGTTTTAAATGCGAAAAGTTCCTTGATTGCGTTGTATCCTAAAGATCCACCCAAATCAATGGTATGGCCATATTTTGTATAACCGCTCCATAGGAAGACCTGAGGAGGGGAATGGTTGCGTTTGAAAAGAAACGGGCATCTTTACCGCCGCTACATAAAACCGGTTTGCAAAACATAGTTCTTCCCCTCCAGCCTAAGCAGATACCCTCTACGGTTGATCCAGCTATCAATAGAAGCTCGTGCATGCATGAAACCATATCCTCATCTCCTGCAGTGCACGACGACGATCCACTAGAAATATTCTTTTCATCTTCAGATGAAGAGAAGATTGAGATTTGTGATGCAATACCTCCACCAATTGTGCCTCAAAAAAGGAAAAAACTCGTTAGCCGCCCAGTGCAAGTCTTCCAAAATGGATATCTCGGTACTTTCATCTTTTAACTTTAGTCACCGAAATAATCACCGAAGAGGTTACCGATGAAGAATCTGAGAGTATTCCACCAGCCCTCATCGGCGTGGAACGAATAAAATCGTCGGGTTCAAGTTCCCAAAAAAAACCGACCCCCAAACAAGGCTCGTTAATGAGCTTTTTTAAACCAAAGTAAATTTTATTTCCTATTGTCTTTTTAATAATAATTCGCTCGCTCAGCAGATGAATATAATCAGGTGTTCATGGCTTGACTCTATTTCATCTCATCATGGCAATTGAATAAATAATTTTAAAATTAGCGTGCATTTATATTGTGTAAAGGCATCCCATAATTATTTTTATTTGCCAAATAATTAAATTTTAATTTCTTGCAGAGTAGATTTTATCCATTAAAATGTACTGGGAGGCTCAAGTAATACATTGCTAGCATCAATCGAACCGTTAACCGGACCCGACTGATGCTAGCAATACCATTCATTGGGTATAGTTCCCTTCAAGATGTGGTAAAGTAACAGGTTATTTCGCCATTGGCTTGAGATTTCCTTCTCTGCATATTCTGTATCGTTCTCAAGAAACTATGTTTCCATGAGAGTTGGGAGAAACCATGCAGTGTATATTTATTTGACCATTGTAACAATTCGCCATAAAGTAACGGCCCGAATCCTTAAAGTAACGGCCCAATTAGATAAGCCAACAATTCAAATTCACTTTATTTTACTTGGAGCGAGGGGACGCACCATCAAGTACCTCCAAGCACTGGCGATGGTATTGCTTCAGTGCTTCAATCATGTCTTTCAGTGCCGAGATCAGAATTGGACTTTCAAGAACAGCTTGCATGGAGGCTTTTGCCTTGGATAGGGATGCCTCATATTCTTCCTCAACTTTTTCAAGATCTTCCGGTTTTACCTCGGTAGATCTTTTTAAGGAATCAAGCGAAAGTCTAGCCAGAAAAACTTCCTTTCTGGCAGAAGATGCTTGCTCAAAGAGGACATCAAGAACATTTCGCAATGGACGACGAGCCTTCACTTGAATACGTTGTGACAATAACAGACGGGCATCCCCAAGGTCTTCCATAAGAGAGCCATACCAGGCAAGGGTTTTTCCCAACTCGGCATTTTCCATCGATTGAGATGCTGAGAGAGAAATTTTGGCTGCAGCATGTTGGTTTGTCGGATACTGAGCGTTCATTGCAGAACTTGGAGGAGGCGAACCAAATGAAGAAGATGATGATGAAGCTGTTTGGGCGCTTGCTTCTATTTTCGCAGATGCAAGTTTCTCCTGAAGCTTTCCAAACACCCCCTTGACCTGGTCACCCACAGGCGTAGTATAGTCATCTGCCTGAGCCAATGCCTTGTGTGTCTTCATTAGTTGCTCATAAGTTGCTTTTAGAAAGTCACAACGCTATTGAATTAGTGAAAATATAAAACGCACCTGCTCCATCTCCTTAAAGTCTTCGGGCAAATGCGTATGCTCCGAAGCAGAGCCGAATTTCTCCTCTGCATACTACGAGATAAGTAAATGCATGCCTGAAATACCTGTTTTGCCTGTCCAAAACGCACCGATAGTCTTGATGAAATATCAGATAGATTAAAGTTCACCATTTCGTTCTACAGCGGTTAGAATAAAAAATTTCTATACAAATAAATTTGAAACAAATTCTATAGAAAAATTTCCGTAAATGGAATCCATTAATTGGCCTATCAACGAAACTAAAATTTTTTTGGAAACCGATTGGCTTATAATTGTAAATTTATTAATGCGCCACAAACCCTGCTTATTAAACGGACACCCAAATCAAGCGAAACCAAGCCAAATATGTCGCTCTACTGATTGGCCAGAAGATCATAGTCATCAGCCTTGTTGTGATATTCCAGGATTTTTCGTTTAATTTTGGATGCGTCGACCCAAGTGATCAGCTCCTCCATGTGTTTGGAGACAAAAAAAGAAGGGTCCCTAATTGTGTTAACCCCGACCCGGATATCTAAGATAAATCACCAAATTGCACTTACGTCCTTGCTCGATAAACGTTGTGGCTTCTTGCAGATTTTCCGCCATTTTCAGCCTCATCATTACAGCAGGGAGTCTTCGACGATAAAATGCGGATACGGTGAGTTTTTCGCACTGGCCAAGATCTCGAACAATCGGGATTAGCCCCAGCTGATAGAGCTTGTTTAATAGCAGTTTAGACATTTTCTGACGACCCGGGTCTTCAGGAGCCAATTCGGATGAAAGCTTATTTGCCAGCTTGGTTATCAATCCGCGAAGCTTGTTAAGGTGATTGTAGGAATCTCTGTCGGTGATGTGATATCTTCGAAGGACCTGATTTTCGTTGGAATTGTCTTTGGTTTTCCAATGAAGCAGGTCGACTTTTTTCAAAAGCTTTTGTTCATGATGCTTGAGCTTTCTCATCAAATAACAAACGGGAAAAATATTAAAAACCCGTGATTTTACACAAATTAATTAATTAATTGGCGATTTATTTGATTCGGTATTTATTTTAGCAATCTAGAGATTGAATGATCAGACTGTTGTTATTGAAAGTTTATAAAATGGACTACTACCCCGGCGCTTGATCAAAAAGGCTACTAAAAATGACCTCTGATGCTTGCCTCATCGATGGAATGTATTTGCTTCGAATAAAATTCGAGTTTAAATTGGATGTAAAGTTTAAGGGAAAAGGATGCCGATTTTTTGAAAATGGATGAAAGGATGCCGTTGCCCCACAGCAGTGTGTCGTTGTCGAATGAGTTAATTCCAATACACAAACTTCACAAATATTTGCAGCTTTTCGCCCCTACAGAAAAAATCGACTCTTCGGTACTATCAACTTTGGCAGAATTGGGATATGAGTTTGTAGTCTCGATCATAGAAGAGGCGTGCCAATTGGCGTCGCTAAAAGAATCCCGAGCGCTTGAACCAAGAGACATCCAGTTTGTAGCAGAAAACTTGCACGATATTCATCTGCCATCTACTCTTTCCGTTTTTTCCGGGAATTCAGAGGCCATGGATCCGCTCTCGGCCTCCATTACATCCAGCATGGCTTCGGGATCCCTGTTGGCCAGAGATGACGCACATTTGCGAAGGATGGCACAGATTAGGCACATCGTCTTAAATAGCAACCCTTCAGAAGATGGAAAGCAAAAATAAAATGCATCCACCTCAAGCGGTCATAAGCCACTCCAATGGTTGTGTCAACATAAGGGGAAGCCCCCATAAATTGCAAAAAGCATGGATAAAAATGCAGCAAAAAAGATTTCCACCTAACAAGATGAGAGCAATTATTTACTGGAGGCGTGATAAACAACACTAGACACCACACTGAAAATAAATGTGTAACCAAATTTAAGCAAAAGCTCCGGCGTAGGCGTGCAGCTGTCCCAATGTGAAAATGAAAACAGCAGGCCAATCAGGAGGTGCACAATGTGCTGATTATTTACAAAACCACAAACCAAGCACGATAAAATGCCTCGAAAAATTATTTCCTCGCAAATAGGAGAAACCAGGACCGATTTGACGATGGCAAAGAATTCGTCCAAGCTCAGCTGCGAAGAGGCTTTAAATTTACTTTGCTCCATGAGGTTTGGGATTAAACTGATGAATTCTTGAAAATAGATAAGGAACAGCATGGCGAAACAATAAAAAATGTCGTTTACACCGGAAAGCCAGTGCCAACAAAACGGAACATACCCGTAAAAGTAGCAGCATGCAAGCGTGTAAAGAACAAAGAGAACAATCTTTATCAGCTCATGATGTTGGGATCTTTTTTCGATCCGTTTGCATGCAAACACCATCGTTCTCAGCGAGAGCAAAAGGATACCAATGCTCACAATGGGGCTCATTTATATGTGTAAATGTGCGCAATAATTTCAGTTAAAATGGCTGGTTTTAAATTTAACGCTTTCCGTTCAAAGTGTGCGTACAAAGCATTTTTATGCCGCCGTATTTTGAAAGTTGCACATGTCCCTGTGCTCGTTCTTTCATGGTGTTTGTGCCATGACGGTGGCCTCTGGAATTCTCTTTGCCGCATCCATGGGCTTCTTTGAAAATATTTTTGTGCACCATATGAAGCTTGAATGATCGTCCATAATCTACATCACATATCAGGGGCTCTACAAGAAGCTCATATGCCTGCCATTAATCGGGTAAAACAGGACTTTGGTAAATCTTGTACGACACATGATGCCATTGCTCGCCTCTGGGCTAGCTAAACCCTTTTGGTATATGCTATGGTGATCGCCCTGCTTTAGTGGACGAGAACATTAATGCCAACCGTGCCAACAACTTAAATTTTACCAAACTTTTCGAGCCAATAACCAGCTTGGGAGGTGTGTATTTCCCCTTTTCAATTCGCTGTCTATTTTCTACACCCTCATACGTCGATATGCGATCATCAAAGACCACGGCGTTCTAATAACATGCTGAGAAAGTCTACATTTTGGGCTGAAATTTAAAATGTACGTCAAAAGAGCCTGAAAGTTGTATTCCCCTACAAGGGAAACAAATTTGGAGCTGCGCTCTTGCTTTCGAAGACCGAAAGGTGCCCTGCCATGGCGCTGCGCAGCAACATTGCGATTAATAAATTAAAGGCATCACATTATATTAGCGATCTACAATAAAGAATTCTCATTGAACTGAATAATCCCTTAACCAATGATGCTATCACTTTAAGCTCCATATTTATACGATTTTCAGCATTCAAATCATAAGGTAAGAAGAGCTTGCAATATCGACACCGATCGCTTGGACTTTTATTTTTTCAATTAAATATTTGCAATTATGGGTTACATTCTTCATTAAGGGCCAAATTAATTGCCTTGGTTTTATAAATTTTATGAACGATAAATTGAAGCAATTCGCCCAGGCTGCCCTGGCTGCGGCAACTTCATCTTCGCCCAACTACTTTGTTGCATCGAAGAAAGGTTCTCATCATGGTCCCGTTACTTTTAGGTGAAAATTTAGAGCTCAAACAAGAATTAAATTCCGACAGTGTATTTGACAAACGCGAGGCGCTACGCAGGATCATTGCAAACGTCACCCTTGGAAAGGACGTTTCGTTTTTATTCCCCGATGTCATAAAATGCATCCAAACCGAAGATCTTGAGATAAGGAAGCTCGTCTATTTATATTTAATGAATTATGCAAATTCACACCCGGATTTGGTTATTCTTTCCATCAATTCCTTTTGCAAGGTTCGTTTTGGCGTTTGATGTTCTTTAGGATATAGAGCATCCAAATCCATTAATAAGGGCGCTTGCCATCAGAACAATGGGGTGTTTAAACGTCGATACTGTAACCGATTATCTGTGCATTCCACTTAAAAAGTCCGTATTGGTAAGCCTAGTGCCCATTATTTCGTTTCAGGACAAATCGGCATATGTTCGGAAAACGGCCGCACTTGGCATTGCTAAGATTAATGCGGTCGCACCCCAATTGATTGAGGACCATTCCTTTAAGGAGATACTATTGGATTTGATCTTCGACCCCAACCCCAATGTACTTGTGCTTTGCTATCCAGCTAGGTGAATGCAAATGCAATTTCTGCGCTTTCTGAAATCTCTGAAGCCAGCCACGAAACCGGGGGGATTGATCTAAATTTTTCGGCGCTCTCCAAGCTTCTTTCATCTCTGAATGAGTGTACCGAATGGGGCCAAATCGGGATCCTAGACGCGCTTACAACATTTATCCCATCTTCAGACGTTGAAGCTGCCTCGATTATTGATAAAGTATACCCAAGACTGCAACATT
Organism: Mitosporidium daphniae; assembly: GCF_000760515.2. Lineage (NCBI taxonomy): Eukaryota > Fungi > Microsporidia > Mitosporidium > Mitosporidium daphniae. The sequence continues at coordinate 53,152 of NW_013546634.1, forward strand.
CAAATCCCTCCGTTGTCATTTCAACGATTAAAATCCTACTGGTCCAGCAGTCATTTATTAAGGATGAGGCATTGTATGAAAATACGCGCGACACGACCAGAAAGAAGTTGATGCCAATTTTAAAATCGCTTCTCAACCACTCGTATCCCGAAATCCAATATTTGCTTTTCACAAACTTGTCTGTGATTTTGAACTCCATTTTTGCAAAAGGAGAGCTTGCCATTGATTTTCGCATCTTTTTCTGCATGTTTAACGACCCGCTTTATGTCAAATTTGAAAAGCTTTCAGCCCTGATCGCTTGTTCCGCAGAAGATAACTTTTCATCCATACTTGATGAATTGGAAGAGTATTTTTTTGGCTAAACTTTTAATAGATACTCAAAGGATATTGACCAGCTCTTTTCCCTGAAAGCAATCCAGGCAATTGGCAGCATTGGTTGCAAATCGGAAAAGGTCGCTCCAAGGTGCATCTCGTTTTTGATATCCCTTTTAAAACCAACACAATCCCCTTCCCCATCAATTGTTGAGCAAAGCATTGTGTCTTTAAAGGTAGAATTACGGAAATCTTTCCGGTAGAATATATATGAGAAATACCACACCGAGATGCTGTATTTACTTGACCTTGAATTTTTATTTTCCTATCTCAATACGGTCCTGGACCCAGAGGCCAAAAATGCACTTGCCTGGTTTTTTGGTGAATTTTGCTATTTGGTCGTTAATATCGAACATTACTACACGCTTTTCCTTTGCCAGTTTCTTGAGGAAACGCATCAGGTACGCGTATGGGATCATTGACCAAGGTGTTAGACCCAAGGCTATATCTTGGATGCCTTTGTAAAGGCATCTCTATTGTTGGGAGATGAGAAAACATCTTCAGGATACTTGAAAGATTTGTTTGAAATCGTTTTGAACAACGTTGACGTTCCCTCCATTAGAGACAGGGCGTTCATTTACTGGAGAGTCCTTTCTTTGCACCCCGAATTGGCAAAAGTATGTTGACAATTCCGCATAAGCTTTAGGAGACCTTTTTGGACAGCAAGCAAGCGCTAGACAAAATGTGCAATGACTTGCCAACAGAGCACAAAGCGGCGCAATGCAAATTGATAGGATCGATCGCATCCATGTTGCCTGAACAGGATTTGAAATTTTCGGCATTCTTTGCGAGATCTGCCGTGTTCGCTGGGCATGCGAACAGAGACTCCCAATCTGAGTTTAAGATCATCGATGTAGACTCTGTTGTAAATTTAGACTCTGTCGAGTCGGCAAGCAGTCTGAGGCCTTTGCGACCAGATTCAATTAAAAATTTGTTGGATTAATTCCGGCGCGCCCCTTTTGTCGATATGCGATTGCAGCAACAAGCTGCCTGCTTTCAACTTTTAACAAATAAATTTGCCAATCGCATCTGTAATCGCATTCGTCCCATCGATGTAGCATCACCAACTGATCTCTTAGTTCGTCAGTGGCGAAAACAGAATGCCATATTTAAGTGCATCAGATGTGGCTTGCAATTTGACACAAAAGCTGCCAAACCCTTGAAGCGCCAAGCATAAAATTAAGTTTCCAAAGCACCTGTTGGACTGATGGCTAATTTTCCTCAATATGGATCTCCTGGTTCCTTTAAGACCCATTATGCGCTGTTTTTCATATTTTTCTCCTTTTGTTTTCTACTTTATAGAATTGTGAAGGTTTACGATGAGAAGGATGTTGACGCCCTCAATGCATATCATCTGTACTCCTACTCAAACAAAAGTTTCTATCAAGAGGAGGTCAAATATGCGATTGTCATCGATGCTGGATCATTTGGGACCAGGATTCACGTCTACTCGCTCAAGTATGTTAACAATGCGGTACATTCTCTATTGGATGAAGTGTTCGTAGAAATCGCAAAGCCACTTTCGGCCTTTGCTGGAAGGGAACATGAACTGGAGGATGCGATCTTTGATCGCCTACTGCGAGTGGCAAAAGAAAGCATTCCATCCGAATTATATCTATCCGTTCCTGTGTCGGTAAAGGCTACCGCTGGGCTTCGACTTTTATCGCAAGAGTCTGCAGAGAAAATTCTAGCCACCGTTCGCTCCATATTGGCAAAATGGCCATTCGTCCCTGAAAAGAATAGTCTGGAACATGCCGTTTCAATTATACAAGGCCGAGATGAAGGTAAAGCATGAAATCAAATTATGCAATAGGCATATGGGCATGGATCACTTTGAACTTCTTACTCGGAAAGATTGGCGGCTTGGCTGACAAATCTTCCCACCCGGAGGTCAAAACAGCCGCATCGATGGATTTGGGCGGTGCTTCTGTTCAAGTGGTATTTGAAATTAGTCCAGAGGAGGCTCATTCCCTGTCATCTTCGTCCCAAATGGTGCTTTCAGTGGTTCATTTTGGCGGAAAGGCATATCATCTATTCCAGAATAGCTTCCTTCGATATGGCACAAACGAGGCTAGAAAAAGAATACTCAAGTCTGAAGTCGAGTCTTTCAGGCCGTGTACTTCTAAATCGATAATTGACGAAGACAATAGCGAAGATGGCCCAGTTTTGCTGAAGCATCGCATTGATGTGGTTGGGTGTCTTCGACAGGTTCGGAGATATTTGAATCTTGACATTGACTGCCTTCATCCAACGTGTTTCTTTGCTGGAATTCCATCACCTTCGCAAATTCCCTTTAAAAACTTGAACTTGTTTGCCTTTTCAAACTTTCAAGAAAAGCTCCATCCATTCCTGCATCAGACAGAAAATGCGGGAGAAAATTTTGAGCTCAGTATTGAGGAAATTTGGAAACATGTCTTTCTTCATTGTGATAACATTGTTGGCGAAATAAAGGACGATCAATCGACTTTTGTTCTTCCACGGCCGCCATATTTGCCGCTAAGAGACGCACTAAGAAAAATGCCAAACTTTTGCCTGGACAACGTGTACATCTACTCGCTGCTAACTGATGGCTTTAAAATACTTCGATCCGACTTTAAAATCAATTTTGTAAAAAAAATCAATGGAATTGAAGTTTGCTGGGCATTGGGCGCTGCAATCAAGATGATTGAGGAGCAATCTTTATTTGTTAAATAAAATTTAAAAAACAGGACGCATTGCATTTTAAACTTGAAGTATTTGTTCTCATATTTGGACGCTCTTTGCAATGGTGGTGTCTTTTGCTAACCTGAACGATGTGCTTCTGACATGGTCCAAATCCAGCTCCACATTTCAGTCCATTTATTAATTAATTGAAGGCTGCTAATTTAGATTTGTATTAAATTGCTGATTTTAATTTTACTAATGTCTTCGTCGGGCGGTGGTAAGCAACGCCTTGCTATATTCCCTACTCGTATGGCCTTGACCAACATGAAAAATAAGCTGAAGGCAGCTCAAAGGGGCCATATGTTATTAAAGAGAAAAAGTGATGCTTTGACTCAGAAATTCAGAGTCATTCTCGAGCAAATTAAAGAGGTAATTGATTGAATATTATCGCCTCTCAATTCTCACCATTGACTTTGTCTTTTCGTAATGTGTGATTTCCCCTTTGTGAATTTCGTTTTTATTTCAAGGCAAAATTGAAAATGGGCACTTCTATCCAGTCTGCCCTATTTTCTCTGGCTCAATGTAACTATTCAGCCGGAGATATCAGGTAACGTCCGTTTTTACATGTTAGCTTCTCTGTCAAAGAGTCTGTGACAACTGCCACTCTTCAAACTACCTCCAGAAGCGACAACGTCTCCGGAGTAGTCATCCCCTTCCTTAATCTCAACCATGAACATTCATCAGACAGACTGAGTGGTCCGGCCCAGTCTTCAATGGACTACACCGGATTGTCCAGGGGCGGTCTTCAAGTACAGTCAACCAGAGAAAACTGGACTTCATGCATCGGCGATTTGGTTGCACTTGCCTCCTTACAGGTACTTCATACACTCTTTTCGGTTTCCAGGCAGCTTTTTTTATTCTTGATGAGGTTATCAGAGCAACCAATAGACGGGTCAATGCAATCGAACATGTGGTGATTCCAAAGCTTGAAAACACCATCAATTACATTATATCTGAGCTTGACGAACAAGATCGAGAAGAGTTTTTTCGTCTCAAAAAGGTCCAAGGGAAGAAAAAAAGGACGCAATGCTTCTGACTGCAGAAACAACAGCAAAAAATTCCGTGGAAGTAGAACAAGCAATTTTTTGCACCGGAAATATCCTCAGCGTTGGCGATGATGATGACATTATTTTCTAACAGGTATTTATATGCTAAAATAAGCAAGCAATAAACTGGAAATTGAGCTTCCTTATGGCATTGAAAACCCCCATCCATACTATCGTTGCACGAAATAGTCTCATTTGTTGAATCAGAATTTACCATACTTTCCACTACACTATCGGAAGAGAATTTATTTTGTACTACGCTATCGGAAGAGAATTTACTTTGTACTACACTCCGAGAAGAGAATCCACCACAGAGGTCACATTCAATCTGCGAAGATCTAAATAGGTCTGGCCAACTCCGACAAATAGAATCGGTGCTCCCGATATGTGTGCCATCGATACTGCGGCACCAACCTAATGGGGGAAGAGCTATCACAAACCATCGGCCTACCTTATCATCAATGGTGTCAAATTTTGTCAGAACGATGCCGTCGATTATCCTCGGTCTACTTGTGGGCGAGGATAGCGGTGCATCTTTAATCAAAGATGCATTGAACTTGAGCAGCTGATCGACTGCTTCATTTCCCACAAGGGCCTCTCCGACGAAAATAATTCTATCCGGATTGGCGATTGAGATTAGCTACAAAATTAAAACAAGCGACTTCACTTTTGCCAAAGACTTCATAAGCGGCGTATTGTCTTGCATGCGACCAGCTGTATCGATAAAGACGACATCAATTGCATTTGCTTTGGCATGTTGTATTGCTTCTTTTGCCAACGAGGCAGCATCCTTTCCGTATCCACGCTCAAACAGAGTGACAGAACCCACTTTGGAGAGATTCTTAACGTGAACGGAAAGCTGCTCCACAGCCCCGCTTCGGAAAGTATCACCAGCGACAACCAATACTCGAAATCCCCTTTGAAGAGTCCAGTATACAAGCTTCGAAAGCGAAGTAGATTTTCCAACCCCGTTTACCCCAACAAGGGCAGCTACAAAAGGACGTCCTTGCTCTTTTGCCTCAGCCATTCCGAGGAAAATGTCGTTGGAAAATCTACTGTCGTCTGATGGTGTAAGTATTTGCTGGATAATTAGGGAGGTGGCATCCCTTATGATTGTATTTAGGGATCCTAAAGATATCAAGCAGTTAGCCAAGTACCTGAAGCCGAAAATGCAGAAAGCTCTTTTCCTACTAATTTCCTCTCTACGGCAGAGCAAACCTCAGAAGCCACAGACTCGGCAACATTTTTTGCAATTAGCGATTCCTTTAGGGTTAAAAGAGGGGAGGCGAGGTTTTCGTGGGAAAGGCATTTTGAAATTCCGCTGATTTCATTTATCTTTCCCCACAAGGAAGACAGTATTCCAGAATTTGGGGATAAAGCTTTTGATGAGGCCTTCCTAAGTTCTGGAACTTCCTCCCCGATACCGGTCAATGAAATCATCGAGGAGGTTTGAATATTTTGGTCCGTCTGATCCTCAGAGCCAAAATTCAGCTCGGAAAGATCGTTATCTTCTCCATTATAATAAGGATCGTCCCATTTTCGATTAATTTTCTTTGACCTTCGTAGCGGTTGTTTCGCCTGTCGATTGGCAGGGTCTGAGGAGGGTTTGGGTTCTGCATCTTGTAAGCAAATTGGAGTTTCTATGCACTCGATTTGATCCCCGGCACAGGATACACTCGATACTTTCAATATATTATAAATGGATTCATTTAAATATTTCTGTACATAATCTGAAATGGCTGGATAGCCTTTACTACCGATTCCAAAAGAATCGATAAGCTCCAGATTTGAAATTGTAGACAGGGCATTAACATAGGTACTTTTACTGGTATCATTGGATTTACCAGTATACGAAATCTAAAGTGATAAGGTCGTTGATACCAAAATACCAAAAAAATGAGTTTCCTTTTCTCATCAATCAGCCACTGAAATGCCTGCTTATTGTCGGAAGTAATGTAATGCTTCTCGGATGTTGAAATTGTAGATTCGATAAGAACCTTGCGGATGAATTCGCTTGTATAATTCAGGTATGTTTTACAAAGCGGTCCGCTGGTCCAATAAAGCAGCCCTCCAAAAGAGACGATCGCTGCAAAGTCAAACATAAATCAGCAATTAATTTTATTAATTAAATTATTAAAGTTTATATACAAGGAATGTCGTTCAATGCAACCGATATGATTCCCTTTTTATGGCCAGCATATTCTTTAAGCGTCAACCCAGTGGAGAGCTCCCACAGCCTGGCTGTTTGATCTGTGGAGACGCTTATTAAGAATGCCGAGTCAATTGAAAATACACCATCCCAGACCCATTTTTGATGTCCCGAGAGGGTGCATGTCAGCTGAAAGGATGAAGCATCCCATAGCCTCAAATTTGTATCGGATGAGAATGTAGAAATTCTCCTAAACACATAAATGATTGAGGAAAAAATACTTTCCATCAGGACTCAACAGTGCACGAGTGAGATACTTCCCCTGTGCCTTAAAGGATGATTGAGGTGAGCTTTGGATTGAGCCATTATAATTGATTAGCTCCCACTTGTAAACGGAGCCCTATTGTATGGGTTAAAAACCACAGTGTACCAAGTAGCTTGAGACAATCAAGCTAGATGCATCTAAAGAAATAGATATCGAATCCAAGGAATGTGGAACCACTGCCTATAAATAGTTACATACCGATCATGATACAATGTTTTCTATACAAGAATTAGTGGACAGGTCCCATGTTCTCAAATGGCCTGTAGACGTTACATACAAAATCTCGGCCTTGAGATGAGCGGAAATGATGTACCTGATTGGGATGGAGTATTGCTTGGTTGATGGCGCCGTCTCCTTTAGCTCCAAAATGACGTTGACATTTTGATGTTCTAGTATCCCAAATTTTAAGAAGCCCATCCTCTGCTGCGGTAAATAGCCATTTTGAGTCCTTTTGAAAACCGATAGATTTGATATTTCCTGCATGGTCTTCAAAGCCAATGAGCGGATCTGTATGTTCGCCGGTAATATCGAACAATTTAATTACAGAACAACCTGCGGCTGCCAGACACTTTTTATCCCGGTTAATGGCTATAGCATTTACTTGCTAAATGATAACGTAAGTCTTGAGAATACCGAATCAGTAAATGGGATCGTTAAAAGGCAAGTTGTGTATAACACGTCCCAAATTCGAATTGTGTGGTCATATCCAGCAGTAGCCAAAACAACTGACTGGTTCAAATAGCTAGACATAAAGGCTTTTAAATCTGGTTGCGTATTGATATATTACAATTAATTTTGGGTTTGAAGCAAATTTTGGTTGCATTCCGCTGCCCTTCCCCCAAACCCTAACCGAAAACACCGGAATTACAACTTTGCCGCAAGAGCGACCAATAAGTGCGCTCCACTGTTTGTCTTGAGATTCTCAGTAGTCTTATCTGATTTCGGTGCTATATATTTAAGGCTTGCAAATTTATGCTTGAAAAGCTACTGATGTCTTTATTGCCAACAAATACGAGGATGGGAAGCCTTTTCGCTTCATAAACCAAATCAAGTATTTAAATGCTCAATATTCCATTTTGACATACTTTGATGCTAATGGAACTTTCAATCGCTATTGGGAATGATGGGACTAAAAATACATACTTTCTATCATGTATTGCATTTGGTTCAGCGGTATCCGCCGAGCTGGGAAGACAACGGCAGCAATTGCTTTGAAATTATGCCTTAAGGAGCAATACAACATGCATGCAGTTCTGGTTGACATCGATGATTTAAAAGCAACGCTAAATGAAGACCTGAAATTCTCCAGAAACGATCAAAGAGAGAATATGAGGAGGATAGCACATGTACCTCCATCGTATTTTCACTTATATTTTGGAAGGTTGCAAGAATTTTCTGCAGCGAAAATATCATATCAATCGTAACATGCATATCCCCGTTCGCTGAGGATCGAAGAATGACGAGAGAAATTTTTAAGCGAGAAAGTATAGAAATGATACACGTATACTATTCTACTCATGAATAGATCTTGCTGGACATCCCAATACATGTAGCGAAAGAACGAAATCCAAAGGCTCTGGATGAAAAACAAGAACAGGGGATAATATCAGGTGATGATGATGAAGTCTTTCTAATACGTAGAGATGTTTAGAATAGACGCCCCGTTTGAGAGACCAGATAACTGTAACTTGGCTATTCGAACGGATCAATTTTCTATTCCAGAAACGATGGAATTGGTTCTTAAAGCATCAGGCAACATTGGGCTTTTGTAAAAACAGCCAGCCAGAAAGAAACCCTGATATACCGGGCTTAATAAAACCTCACTAAGCACAATTCCTAAATTGATCGTCCATTGTCCGCTGAAGTATCTCAGCATTTTCACAAGTTGAAGCTATTTTTAGGGTAAGAGTGATGACTTTTGGTAAATTTTCAATGCAAAACATATTGGCGGTCGGTGGTCAAGTCAAGTGTCGCTGTTGTCTGGTCATTTTATCTTTATTGTAATGTGTGCCTGTCCACAGTTATAGTTACCGCGATAAGGTTAGGGGGTTCGTCTCCTTCATCACTGGGGGATCCAGCAATATGACACGCATTAAAAGAATCGATGATGAATAAAAGCGGCATGCATCATGTCCCATGTCTTGGGTGTCTGTTGTTGCCTATATTTTGTAAAGAAAGACTCTCTGAAAAGGCGAAAATTCATGCTCTATTSTTAAAAAAGCTGTGGCTGACATTTATGCTGAGGTAGTTCTTTAAATTCAAGCTTACTCGCGGCTATGCAGCGTATTGCGTTGCAAAAGCTCGCGTAGCTCTTCAAACACCGATAGATATTATATATGTTGTGATGGCTCTCTTGCATCGAATCTGGTGTACTTTAGGTGTCCCCTAATGCTAAAGCCATATATCAACGAGTCTAAGACTGAAGGCTAGATTGCACAATAGGGTTAGATCCAAGCTAAAATGGACTACCATCAAACGGAGGAGGTGCCAAATTCCAGCTTTAAATTTAACGCCGAGCTGTGGAAATATACTGAACATTAGTTGTCAATTTGATTTAAAACATTTAGGCACAACAGCAGATCAACCGCGAACAAATACAATAAGTTCATAAGTGGCCGGTGCACGAGAAACCCACCCAGGTTTAAAACATGGGTCTAAACCAATAATCTTGATGCGGGTTCGAAGGATCAAAAACTATGGTGCAATATACATGGTCCAAATTTATCACCAATCTGGCGATAGGCCTAGTGTAAATTAGAAACTTGAAAGGACAAAAATCCGTGGCATTTCCTTGATCGCTATTGGCTAGTCAATATATCAAAACGCAAGGCTTAGTTATTCAGAATAGGCAATGGATAGTGCTTCGATAAATGCATCCCACAAGCGATATTTCTCTCTTTTGTTCGAGCTATGCATGCATATATACATATGTATCTCAAAAATAGTTTCTTTAGTCCAGCTCTGATCCTGCTTCTAGTAGGGATTCCATATTTTAAAATATTCAATGTTCATTTTTTCTTAATGGCGCGAGCATCAGTAAGATGAACTGCAATATAGCCCACCTAAACTAAGATAACCTAACCTTTAACAACTCGAGTGCTCGGAATTATCTCTGACGCCATATCTTCCGGTGCCGTGCCCATTCGGGAAAAGGCCCAGGTGCCTGCTCTGACAGGATAGTAATTATAGAGCGGATTTCATCGATATTTTTTACATTCTGAAGTATCAATAACTAGCTCCCAGAGCCTTGGGRTTCTAATTGAAATATATTATGTGCTTTTAGGAACCCAAACTTTTAAATCTCAAGCCTATAAAATCACCTTTATTT
>NW_013546633.1:0-6535 GCF_000760515.2 Mitosporidium daphniae
GAGAGTGATTCTTTATTAAATTAACTATTAACGAAAAATGCCCCAGATGTAACCACAACGAGCTGACGTTCCACACAATGCAACTGAGGTCTGCCGACGAAGGCCAAACGATATTTTACCAATGCCCTAAATGCAGGTTCGTCATACTCGGTTATTATTTACTATTATTATTAGCTACAAGTATTCTGTCAATAGTTAATTTAATAAAGTATCACTCTCAGTATGGTATTATTTAAAAAGCCTCAGATCTGACAAGCTACTGGAAATGCGTTCCCCATCGTTCAGCTCTACCCGGAGGGAACCAACGGTAGGAAGACCTTGATCATCATTGGCTTTTAAATCTGAGAAGGTCAAACAAAATCGATTAATTTTCCAATCTCAAAATTATTATAGAATCGATCTTAAATTTTAATTATGGGACTTTATTTTAATTCAACACCATGGAACAAAAAGTCGCCTTCCCGCTTCTTTCTAGAAATAAACGTCCATCTAGCAGCGTTAATGAAGGGGAAGAGTTTCCAGATTTTCCGAGTACATGGGATATTCATGAAAGAAAACCCTCCCCACCTACTTCCACATCAACCGTGTTTTCAATTCCCCCTTCTGATTATGATCAGTTGAAAAATATTTCTCGCATGATTGATGAAAATATTCTGCGAGATGCATCTATTTTTGATTATTTTCAAGGATTTCAAGGTTAAAATGAGTTCGTTTCAATTATAGGGCGTAATTCAAAGGATTATAAAATACCCATTGACGACGAGGAGGCTCTCTTTGTAAAAAAGAAATTTGTGCCAATTCCGGAGATTATTTTCCGTCAATTTGAAAGTAAGCTTGAGGAGCCTTTAAATGTATTTCCTTAGCCATTGAGAGCAAATGTTTTATGGGGATTTTTCCGCAAATAAGCAGCATTTGGATCACGGTAGACCATCGTTTGTTTATCTGGGATTTTGAAAGCGATTCGACAGCACCTCTTTTCATGGATCATTTATTTTCATCATTGATTATAAGCGTTGCGCTTGTCTGCCCGATGCCTGGTATTCGCTATCACAAGTTAATGTTAGGTGTTTTTGTACCTGCGATCGAACATCTCCTTATCGTTGCTACGACGTCAGAAATTTCTATCCTGGGGCTAATGAAAAGAAAAAAACAAAATTCTTCCAGTTCTTTTGGCGGATTAGCAGACATGTCTCCTTCTGCTCGCATGGCCTCCCCTTTGTCCAAATACAGCCTAATCGATACGAAGCTTGGGATCTCCAGTGAGGGAGTAGCAATGCTTTCCATTGCTGGGACGCCAGAGGGACTGGTTTTTATGGGAGGAAATGATGGCAATATTTACCAGCTAAATTATGAGGGCGATAGCAACTCCTGGTTTTCTTGGTCCGGAGGTAGGAAATGCAAAAAGATCAACCAAACCTCCTCCATTCTCTCCTCATTGATACCAACCATTTTTCGATTTGGCTCTGTGGATCCTATTGTTAGTTTGAAAATCGACTCTAAAAGATTTCTTTTGTATGCAGTTAGCAATTCGGGGACCATTGACATCCTCTCGTTCCGTAGGGAGAACCTTTCTCAAAATTCGACAATTGAACGCATTGCAAAAGTCCAAAATGTTTATGAGGACTTTTTGAAACTTTGTCCTCAGTCGTTAATTTATAAAAAGAGTGACTTTGACGTTGTAGACATTCACCCTGTAACGACCAACCAGTCGTCCAATGTTTATTTTATCATTTCCACCACCGTTGGTGTACGTGTTTGGTATGCTCTTGCCATACAGCCAGCATCTGCCGCTCCTTCGATGCTTAAGATGTCAGCAATTCCTTTACATGCTCGATTATTGCCCCAAGATCCTGGCGAAGGCCTTTCTATTACCACTCAGGCCACGCTTACCCATTGTTCCTTTTATAATCGAGGTGTATTTTTATCTGCTCAAGCCAAGGCTCAAACTGAAGATGTTATCTTCAATTGTATTACTGAACCTTCGGGAAAAGATAGATTTGAACAGACTCCTCGTGGCACAACCTCTTCAGGGGCCTTTGAACACTCGAAAAGCGTCACACCACCTGCTCTACTTGAGCTTCGGGGAAAATATCTTCCAATCATGGGGAAAACTTGGGCTATTGCGGAGGCTCCCCATTCACTTACATTCGATATGCTTGATAATGGCTCCGATTTTGAGGAAGATAGCTGGCTCAATGGATTGTCTATCCTCCACGAGCTCATTGATGTGCAATCTTTTTCGCTGAGACAATTTTTAATTTTGACCAATACAGGTTCGCTTGTTCTTGTTTACTTATTCCGATAGGTGTTACCATTTTGGCAAAATTGAGGCCCTTGGAAAGGCTTTTTCAGAAAATGACTTTGATTTCCTCAAGCTCCACACACCTTCAGACCATCCCGGACGATGATAGCACCGTTTTCTTATTGCTTCTGCTTGCACTTTCTCCCAGCAAATTTGGATCCAAAATCCCGGCTCCTGTTTCTCAACAAGCCTTAAGTCTTCTTGTTTGCAAGAAAAATACAAGTGCTCATTCAGGTGGAACCTCGCTGGCTCCTCATATCCGCGCCTTGATTACTCTTTTTGGCCGAATTGTTCGGCGACTATGGAAATTGCCTGTTGCGACAATTTTTCAAGATCATTCAAGAAGTGTCAAGGGGAAAAAAGAGCGCATTTTCTTTGATAATTTACTCAGAGTGATCCAGGATGATTTGGTTCAATTGAGCAGCTTTTTATCAACGTACTTTATTTTTCTTTACTCAATGGTAGGAATTGGGTATTGATTGGCGGAATCCCGACATCATCCCAGACACACATTTCAAACGGCTCAGAGACAATGTGGTCGGGGACGGCAAGTTCGTTTGATTCAATAACACTGACCCAATTTGGCGATCTAGTATCATATACCACACAAGGGATTGCACTTTTTTCGTTATTTATGGACTATTCAGAGAGGGATCTGCTAAAACGGTATTTGGGGGTTCTCTTAATGCTTAGGTTGCCGGTCAACATTCAATGTTCTCTCAAATCGCTTACATTTGAGTTGCTGTTTTCTTCAAAGCAGGGCCATGAATGTTTGGTAGAATTTGTTGGCGCCATTATGCAAAAGCAATTGGAAAAGGACGCTGTTTTAGACCCGATTGTGGATGTTATTTCGCAGAGATGCCCCATGTTTCTGACGCCAGTTGATGTTCTGTTTTTCCAGGTATTTTGATCACCATGCCATTTTAGGCATCAGAAGGCTTAAAGCATGCCGCCAAAATCCAATCCATCATTGATAGGGGTGATGTGGTCGCTTCGTCAGTCCAAATTTTGAAACCCCATTTTTCCGAACTATCAGAATCTCGGCTTGCTGCCATATGCGATCAAGCACGAGTTCTATTTTACCACCAGAGTAAGGCTGGTGTTTTGATTTTCGTAGATGCGGCAGATATTTGCCTTTCCCTTTTTTCTTGCGAGTTTTCGTTGGCAAAATCAGCGAGGCTTAGTGAAGAGGCGGTTTTTTCGGTCTTATTTGCTTTGCTGGATGATGCCCTATTGGTTTCAAATGCACTTCGATCAGTTGACCCTGCATCTTTTTCTCCAGATGATCTTTATCTTTTCAAGCTATTCGATAACTTGCTGGACTATGTTTTGCAAAAATCAACCGTTTCCATCGTTCATGAAAGAGTATATGATTGGATGATCAAGAAATCCATACCGGAGTATTTAATTCAAAAGGTACTTGTGCACATCCGCTTTTCGTAGGTCCAAACAAGCTTTGTGGAAACCTATTTGAAGGACAGATTTGAGAAGATTTTGTCAAACTCAATAGTGGTCCCCTCATGGGCTAAAGACATCCTGTGGAAATTTTACGTGCAAAGAAACATGTTTTACGAGGCCGCCACGGTGCTTTGCACTCTATCCCAGGCGGAGGGGTATGTGTGTCCAAGTTACATCTTTATCGTTTAGTATACAGTCGCTGGCCGAGCGAATAGAATACATATCGTTGTCGATTGCAAACTTGAAATCCTGCCCAACGATCGCGTGTCAAAACATTTCATTAAGGGAACAGGAGGAGCGTTTAGAGGTTGTCTCCATCCAGGAAGAGATTCTTGTTCATCTCAAGGCATACACGCTTGAAATTGCATCTAGTTGCGATATTTCAGAGTCCGATTTGCAGGCATTGATTGCGTCGCTTGATAAGCATTTGTATTCGCTATCGGATCTGTTTAATAAGATAACACGGCCCTTGAAGTTATACGAATTTTCGCTGATAATTATCGACTCTGCCCAATATAAGCACCAAGCTTCTTTAGTGATCAGTCTTTGGACAAATATCTTGCAACACGAGCTTGCTTCTAACAATCCCTCCACGTTGGCCATCTGTATTGCTTTTAAATTTTCGCAGCTTGGACCCCGGTTTTTGCCCTCCGAAGTTGCATTTCCAATCGACTATCTAGTTGATTGGATTTCAAAAACCGTCTATTCCGGTTCGATCGCCGTATCGAGTTCGTTCCTCAATGCCGTATTTGGCTCCTCCGGCATAACCACCGATAGATTGCTTTCATCGTTTTTACAGCTTCTGATTGATGGAAAGACTCATCAAATGCCATGGAAGTTGCCGGTTGCAAAGCTGTTTTTATGTAAAGAATTGATAGAGTTCTTAACGGTGTCAAAGAAACATCTATCGACAGACATATTGGAGAAAGTCTATTCTATTGCTAAGGAATCGGAGGGACTTTGTGGTGATAAGTATGACAACCATGTCTCCGAAAAAATCAGGGAAATGATGCAATAAAGAATTGGTTTATTTTTACTTGAAGAATAACAGCGAGCCTTTACATATTTGCTGCTCGGCCAAACTCCTCAACCGTGGCATATCTGACTGTGAAATCTTTCTAAAGATATGATCAATCTGACCATTTGCCCTCCTCAAAAAGGCATCATAGTTGATGGCAATTGCAAGGGCAAAGTGCAATACAAACATCCCGCAATCGTAGGAATTATCTTGTGTGGGGACTTTTGGTAAAATCTCGCTCCAACTGGTAAAACATGGAGGATGGTGGGACCCCTTTTTCTTATCATGCCATTCTTCCGACAAATACGTTTTTAATGTCAAAAAGATACTTTTAGCTACAGGGATATGAAACCGGTAAAGGTGTACCTCTCAGGTGCCCATTCATAGAATCAAGATAATACAAAGACTGTTTGTGCAAATCGACTATTGCAAGTGACCAGTGTGTATTTGATGTGTTAATGGGAATCAGAATCAAATCGAAATCGGAAAACAGATCGACTTTCTTGGTCCATCTTCTTACAGACGAATGTCCTGAAAGAACGAGCTTGGGATAGAAAAAGGAATTGAATGGATATACCCTTGGAAATCCGTACTTGGCTATCGGTCTTTTTTTCGAAAGATGGCCAGAGAGCTCTGCAACCATATTGAGATAAAAATTGATGATCTAAAAATAAGGAGCTGCCAGTACCTCGTCATTTAGCCATGCGCCGTGCTGAAGAGTTGATAGGTCCTCGATTCGAATTGGAATTTTGTATTTTTGGATAATTACATCGGGATCTTGATGTGAATCGAACCCGTTATTTACACCATTTGAGTTGGAGAAACGATGCTTCAAATCGCCATCCACATCGACGTCGCTAATCGAAATCGCATCATCGTCTTTCACAATTTCTCCGGAATAGCATTTGAGATAAATGGGATTGTCACCTGAAGTGGATTCAGAAATATGGGGCTTTTTCTTATACAAAAGCGGAGATGCTATCTTTAAGGCGGACAGGTGTTTTTCAATCAGCAGCTCACGCTCCTTTAATTTGACATCACGAGCAAATGAAGAGTAATGAGAAAGCGTTTGCTCAATTTGCATTCTGATGTTCTTGATATCGTTTTCAATCGAACTGCTTGTCCACTTTGAGGCAGCAGATAGCCCCTTGGTATCTGGCGTTTTCTTTGTGTCTAAAAATGTCTTGATGTGTACAGGAGTCTTGATGTCTGCAGGAGTCTTGATAGACACTGGCGATGCGACATTCGTATTTGGGTTAGATAGCCTGTATAAAGGCCTTGGCGAGGAATATGCTAATGTCTGGGGTAGTAACTTTGGGATTTCTCTATCAGAAGCATCAGAAGCATCAGAAGCATCAGAAGCATCAGAAGCACTACACGCACTATCGCAAAGTTTTGGCTGCGGAGATTTGGTTGGCGTATCATGTGCAAAAGGCTTCCCTTGTAGCGAAGCAGTCCGAGGTGATTCATTGACACTTTTTAAATAAGAGGCGATGGAAAATATGAAATTGGATGTCTTTTCTCCAGAATTTAGGTCGACATGTGGGGTTTCCATGTCCTTGCTGCTACTCTTGCTCATGCAAGGGCCGGCATGGGATCCGGGCATAAATTTAATAAATAAACGCTTTTTAAATTCAATTTGAGCGAACCCCAACCTGAGCCTTTCTTTCTTTCTTTCTTTCTTTCTTTCTTCCTTTCTTTCTTTCTTCCTTTCTTTCTTTCTTTCTTTCTTTCTTTCTTTCTTTCTTTCTTTCTTT